>NC_084552.2:17175000-17302500 GCF_033978685.3 Nerophis lumbriciformis | reverse complement strand
CATACTTTTCAGTTGGCCAACATTTCTAAAAATCCCTTTTTTGTATTAGCCTTAAGTAATATTCTAATTTTGTGACACACAGAATTTTGGATTTTCATTTGTTGCCACTTCAAATCATCAAAATTAAATGAAATAAACATTTGAATGCATCAGTCTGTGTGCAATGAATAAATATAATGTACAAGTTACACCTTTTGAATGCAATTACTGAAATAAATCAAGTTTTTCAAAATATTCTAATTTACTGGCTTTTACCTGTATATACATGTATGTATATATGTATATGTATATATATATATACCTATATATGTATATATATATATACGTATATACAGTATATATGTATATATACATATACACATTTATGTATATATGTATATGTATGTATATATAACTATATATGTATATATATATATATATATATATATATATATATATATATATATATATATATATACACGTATATACAGTATATATGTACACATGTTTATGAAATGTATCAAAGCTCTCACCGATTTGTAAAATCATTATACCTATTAAAATAGTTTCTTACTAATTTGTCAATTTTACATTTAGATATTTTATTTGATGGTATTTACCTTATGCTGTTGATGTATTTTACATATTTGAATCCTTTCCTTTTGACAAATATAACATGTTAACCAAATCGTTTGCACATGAAAAAAACAAGTAATAAAACACCGTATAATTTTGATAGATTTGGTAGTCATTTTTATATATTGACCAAAACACTTACACATGTATTAAAAAAAAAGTAGTAATAAATACTTTTTTTCATGGGAATGTCATTTTATCAACTCTTGTAGTAATTACAGCTGCATACATTTTCTTTTTGTACAGACTTCAATGATAATCAATGTATAATTTAATCCAAACAAAACAACTCAGTGTGTGCATGTGTATTAATATAATCTACATGGGGTTGAATATAGAATATTTAAAAAAAAAACACATTTACTGTACTTTTAATGGGACACTTGTTTATTATTAATTGGCTAACCTGTTTCCTGGTATCCACTGTCTGGAACAAAGCGCGTCCCATCATCCCTTGTAGCGCCTTTTTCCTCCTCAAAATCCCCCAGAAAGTCACACTTTTCTCCCCTCAGCTTCTTCTCCTGCTTTAAGTCGAGGATGTTGTCAATGGTGAAGTTGAGGGAAGAAGTCCGACTCTCTTTACTCGTCATATTCCGTAAAGACGTAGAGTTGGACGCGGCTGGGGTGTTGATGAGGATGATGATGATGCGAGCTGCATGGCCTCCTGACTGCAGCTACAGAGCACGCTATGGGGGGGGGGACTCCTGTTTTTTGGCTATTGGGGTTGTAGGCGGGGCTTAAGGAGCACGCCAGAGTGGCCACAACAAATAAACTATACAAGTAATATTCTTACAAGTACAAAACCCAAAACCAGTGAAGTTGGCACGTTGTGTAAATCCTAAATAAAAACAGAATACAATTGACTTATATTCAATTTAATAGACTGCAAAGACAAGATATTTATTGTTCGAACTGAGAAACATTTTTTTTTTTTGCAAGTAACCATGAACTTAGAATTTAATGGCAGCAACACATTGCAAAAAAGTTGACATTGTGTTACATGGCCTTTCCTTATAACAACACTCAGTAAACGTTTGGGAACTGAGGAGACCAATTTTTGAAGCTTTGCAGGTGAAAGTCTTTCCCATTCTTGCTTGATGTACAGCTTAAGTTGTTCAACAGTCCGGGGTCTCCGTTGTGGTATTTTAGGCTTCATAATGCGCCACACATTTTCAAAGGGAGACAGGTCTGGACTACAGGCGGCCAGTTTAGTACCCGCACTCTTTTACTATGAAGCCACGTTGATGTAACACGTGGCTTGGCATTGTCTTGCTGAAATAAGCAGCCTTGCTTGGATGGCAACATATGTTGGTCCAAAACCTGAATGTACAAACCCTGTTTCCATATGAGTTGGGAAATTGTGTTAGATGTAAATATAAACGGAATACAATGATTTGCAAATCATTTTCAACCCATATTCAGTTGAATATGCTATAAAGACAACATATTTGATGTTGAAACTGATAAACTTTTTTTTTTTGCAAAGATTAATCATTAACTTTAGAATTTGATGCCAGCAACACGTGACAAAGAAGTTGGGAAAGGTGGCAATACATACTGATAAAGTTGAGGAATGCTCATCAAACACTTATTTGGAACACCCCACAGGTGAACAGGCAAATTGGGAACAGGTGGGTGCCATGATTGGGTATAAAAGTAGATTCCATGAAATGCTCAGTCATTCACAAACAAGGATGGGGCGAGGGTCACCACTTTGTCAACAAATGCTTGAGCAAATTGTTGAACAGTTTAAGAAAAACCTTTCTCAACCAGCTATTGCAAGGAATTTAGGGATTTCACCATCTACGGTCCGTAATATCATCAAAGGGTTCAGAGAATCTGGAGAAATCACTGCACGTAAGCAGCTAAGCCTGTGACCTTCGCTCCCTCAGGCTGTACTGCATCAACACGCAACATCGGTGTGTAAATGATATCACCACATGGGCTCAGGAACACTTCAGAAACCCACTGTCAGTAACTACAGTTGGTCGCTACATCTGTAAGTGCAAGTTAAAACTCTCCTATGCAAGGCGAAAACGGTTTATCAACAACACCCAGAAACGCCGTTGGCTTCGCTGGGCCTGAGCTCATCTAAGATGGACTGATGCAAAGTGGAAAAGTGTTCTGTGGTCTGACGAGTCCACATTTCAAATTGTTTTTGGAAACTGAGGACGTCGTGTCCTCCGGACCAAAGAGGAAAAGAATCATCCGGATTGTTCTAGGCGCAAAGTTGAAAAGCCAGCATCTGTGATGGTATGGGGGTGTATTAGTGCCCAAGACATGGGTAACTTACACATCTGTGAAGGCGCCATTAATGCTGAAAGGTACATACAGGTTTTGGAGCAACATATGTTGCCATCCAAGCAACGTTACCATGGACGCCCCTGCTTATTTCAGCAAGACAATGCCAAGCCACGTGTTACATTAACGTGGCTTCATAGTAAAAGAGTGCGGGCACTAGACTGGCCTGCCTGTAGTCCAGACCTGTCTCCCATTGAAAATGTGTGGCGCATTATGAAGCCTAAAATACCACAACGGAGACCCCCGGACTGTTGAACTACTTAAGCTGTACATCAAGCAAGAATGGGAAAGAATTCCACTTGAGAAGCTTAAAAAATGCGTCTCCTCAGTTCCCAAACGTTTACTGAGTGTTGTTAAAAGGAAAGGCCATGTAACACAGTGGTGAACACGTGCCAACTACTTTGGCACGTGTTGCAGCCATGAAATTCTAAGTTAATTATTATTTGCAAAAAAAATTATTAAGTTTATGAGTTTGAACATCAAATATGTTGTCTTTGTAGTGCATTCAATTGAATATGGGTTGAAAATGATTTGCAAATCATTGTATTCCGTTAATATTTACATCTAACTCAATTTCCCAACTCATATGGAAACGGGGTTTGTACCTTTCAGCATTAATGGTGCCTTCATAGATGTGTAAGTTACCCATGTCTTGGGCACTAATACACCCCCATACCATCACACATGCTGGCTTTTCAACTTTGCGCCTATAACAATCCGGATGGCTTTTTTCCTCTTTGGTCCGGAGGACACGACGTCCACGATTTCCCAAATCAATTTGAAATGCGGACTCATCAGACGACAGAACACTTTTCCATTTTGCATCAGTCCATCTTAGATGAGCTCGGGCCCAGCAAAGCCGGCGGCGTTTCTGGGTGTTGTTGATGAATGGCTTTCGCTTTGCATAACTTGCACTTACAGATGTAGCGACAAACTGTTACTGACAGTGGTTTTCTGTGGTGATATCCTTTACACAATGATGTCGCTTTTTGATGCAGTACCGCCTGAGGGATCGAAGGTCACGGGCATTCATTGCTGGTTTTCAGCCTTGCTGTGATTTCTCCAGATTCTCTGAACCTTTTGATGCTATTACGGACCGTAGATGATGAAATCTCTAAATTCCTTGTTGAGAAATGTTGTTCTTAAACTGTTGGACAATTTGCTCACACATTTGTTGACAAAGTGGTGACCCTCGCCCCATCCTTGTTTGAGAATGACTGAGCATTTCATGGAATCTACTTTTATACCCAATCACCTGTTCCCAACTGTTCACCTGTGGGATGTTCCAAATAAGTGTTTGATGAGCATTTCTCAACATTCTCCATCTTTTTTGCCACTTGTGCCAGTTTTTTTGAAACATGCTGCAGGCATCAAATTCCAAATGAGCTAATATTTGCAAAATATAACAAAGTTTACTTGTTTGAACGTTAAGTATCTTGTCTTTGCAGTCTATTCAATTAGGTTGAAAAGGATTTGCAAATCATTGTATTATGCTTTTATTTATGATCTACACAACGTGTCAACTCAGCATTAAGGGTTGGAATTGGGGGTTAAATCACCAATAATGATTCCCGTGCGCGGCCACCGCTGCTCCCAAGGGGTGATCAAGGGTGATGGGTCAAATGCAGAGAATAATTTTGCCACACCTAGTGTGTGTGTGACTATCATTGGTACTTTAACTTTAACTTTAACTTCATTTGTTTTGGGTTTTGTATAAGAAAAAAAGGCATATTAATATAATATTTAAAATCCTCAAAATGTGTGCAATCAGCATTTTATTGGAAAATGTTGTTTTGTATGATTTTGCAATGCAACTGTGAGTAACAGGTGACGAAAGGCGGCCACAACAGATAAAACAATATTTGTCAACATTTAAATTATTGTAACGTCTGTGGAGACACTTAAAGGAGGACAGGAATTCCATCGGTCCCTTTATTTAGCGAAATTGTTTGTCGGCCATAACCACACCAAAACAATGTGTAAAATACTTTTATCTAGCAAAACTGGTCGTTGTCCACCGTACAAACCAAGCCAAAAGCAACTCTTTGTCATCTTTTATATCAACAGCAGCTGCTTGCTCTCTCTCTCACCTGCACCAACACATACACTATGGCAATTAGCCACTGGTGCGTTTATGGCCACAAAAAAGTTGGACAACTCCAATACTACACATAAAGTGTAAATTCCAGGTTGTTTTACTATGACTCCTCAATCAGTGTGCTTATTCTACTGTCATTTGTTAAGAATTTTATTTTTTGCATATTAATCATGAAATTATGTTACAGGACTACATAATTGCTATTAAAAATATTTATTTTACGGACAGAAAGTTAATAAACACTTCATCTCATGCAACATGTGAATGTTTTAAAGGGAACTAAATGTGATCTCTGAAAGGGGTACACAATCTTTCCAAAGCAGGACCCCCACCCAGGCATAAAATACTATAGTGCATAGCTGATTAAAAAAACAATATCTAAGTGGGCCAAATCACATATATTAGAAAATAATCTCTTGAAATTGACTAGTCACTTGATTATAATAATAAGACATTTAAATTGTTATGTCAGGTTTGAGACAAATGTGCTGCTGGTATGACCACAGTGTACACGTCTGCATTCCACTGAATGCTCAGGGTGTTTGTGTGTTTGCTCACACACATGAAAAATTAGAGAGAACATTGGTTACAGCATATCTGCAGTCTCTTGGTGCAGATTCAAAAGGACCAACGATGTCGATTGACACTTTACCCCATGTGGCATCAGGCAAAGGCACAGGTTGGAGTGGGGCATTGTAACTGACTTGTCATTTTGTCTGCATGTAGTACAGTCTTTGATGAGTGATTCAACTTGTGCATCCATTTTAGGCTACCGGTATAGTTATCTGAGGCGGTGTTTTGTTTTGACAATGCCCTGATGAGTCTCATGTGCAATGTCTATGAGCCTTTTCTGTAGTGACCCTGGAACCACGAGACGGTGAGTGCCTCTGACCACGCAGTCATCCAAAATTGCCTGTTCATCGCGTATCAGGTAGTATGGCTGTAGGTCATGGTCAAGCACTTTTTTTTGTCTTGGCCAAGGCTTTTGAAGCTGTGAGTGAAGTTTGGTCAGCACAGAGCACGAGTTACTCTCCGCTTTGAAGTCCGCCTGAGTGACTGCTTGAATGTCGTCCAGTATTGTTGCGACTGACTCCACGGTCTCAGTATAATCCACGTTTGTAGCAGGAAGTGGTAGTCTGGATAAGCAGTCGGCGATGCTGTTCAGTGTTCCAGCTGGACCTCATAGTCAACTCCATTAAGCAAGCAGACCCCCGGGTAACCCGAAGTCCAGCTTGATTATTTCCTTTGGTAGTCAGGAGTGTAGTTAAAGCTTGATGGTCGGTGCGTAACAGGAACTTCCTTCCCCTAAGCCAAACAAAACACATGCAAGAGCCTCTTTTTCAACTATCGAGTACTTTCTTTCAGCATCTGATAAACTGCGGGAAGCGAAAGCGATTGTGTCTTCCTCCCCTCCATTCACCTGTGTCAAAACAGCTCCAAGTCCGTAATCAGAAGCGTCAGTTGAGACCACTGTTGGTTTGTTTGGGTCAAACAGTGGAGGGTTCTGGGCTGTTGACAACCATGTTTTTGACTTGATCAAAGCTCTTTTGTGCTGCATCATTCCAATTGAATATCGTATTGTTCCGCAACAGAGCTCTCTTTGGCTCGACCAGGCTGGTGTAGTTAGGTATAAATTTGCTATACCATGGACTTAGGTCCAGGAATGAACGCAGGGTGGCTGCAACAGTAGGAGCAGGCGCATTCAGGATTGCAGTCAGATGGCCATCACTTGGCTGTACACCTTCAGGTGAGAGTCTGTGGCCCAGGAATGTCAGTGTAGTCTGACTGAAGAGGCATTTTTCCTTGTTGAGCTACAGACCCACTTCCTGGATACACTTCATTACAGCTTTCAGGTTAGCATCCTGTTCTTTCTGTGAGGGCCCATAGATTATGACATCATCTAGGTAACACTTAACGCCCTATAGTCCAGTATTTTTGTCATCATTTTCTGGAATGCTGCAGGGGCTGAACTTAGTCCATAAGGAACTCTGCGGTATCTGTACAATCCTTCATGTGTAATGAAAGCAGTGAGACCTCTGCTCTCCTCATGCAGTTCCAGTTGATGGTAGGCGCTTTTCAGATCCAAGGTAGAGTACATCTTTAACCCACGCAGCTCAGCTATTACGTCCTCGATCAGTGGTAATGGATGGCTGTCGGGGACCACTGCCTTGTTAGGTTCTCTCATATCCACACACATGCGGATTTTCCCGTTCTTCCTCCTTGTGACTACAATAGGGGAAACCCATTTGGATGAATCAACTCCCTCTATGATTCCCTGATTTTCCAGTTCATTCAGCTCTGCCGTGACGGTATCACGTACTGAAAGCGGCATGCGTCTGAGTTTTTGTTGCACTGGTTTAACATCTGTGCGTATCTGCACCTTATGCACAAAGCCTTTAGCATGTCCAATATCCAAAGTGGTTGTAGTTTCAGGGAGCTTAGGTAATTGGGAAAGCATGGCGCAGTCCACTGTTGGTTCCACCAACTTTCCTCCTTTAATCTCTATGTTGAGGTCTTCACATAGATCCAGCCCAATGAGGGATGTACCAGAATTTACAATGTTGAAAAATCCAGTTGCAGTCCTCTGTCGGTATGTTACTGTCCAAAAACTTTTAGGCTCTGTCTTGAGTATGTCAACAGTTTTACTGTAGACAGACTTAGTTTACTTGTGCTGAAGTTGTCTTTGTACAGTTTTTCGGGTAGTATTGAAACAGCAGCAGCTCCTGTCAACTAACATGTCACTTGTATGTGTACTTATATGTGATGTAGCCAGAGTGAAAGTTAAGTTTTCCTTGCACATCAGTCTTCTTGCCAAATGGTAAAATGGTAAATGGGTTGTACTTGCATAGCGCTTTTCTACCTTTTTAAGGAACTCAAAGCGCTTTGACACTATTTCCACATTCACCCATTCACACACACATTCACACACTGATGGCCAACATTGAAGATAGTCACTTCAAGCAAACTCACTTCATTGACTGATTTAGCAGAGGATTTGCACACTCTGGAATAGTGGCCTATCTTCCCACATGTTTTGCATTTACCTTCTTTAGCTGGGCATGACTGGTCGTTAGCAAGGTGATCAGCAGAGCCACATCTGTAAAATTGTTGACTGGTGTCATTCTGTTTTCCCCCTTTGTGTTTATACTTGTCTTTGGGGTTTCCTGCCTTCTTATTTCCCTGTCTGTAGACTGCAGAGACTAGCTTCGTTCCACTCTCAGTGGACGTTTTTGCATCAGCAACGGCAATTTAAATTCGTCGTAAGTGCCTTGTCAAGAGTTAGCTCAGGTTCCAACGACAGTCTTTCACGTAAATGAGGCACACACGTTTTCTCCACTATCTGATCACGTATCATTTCATTTTCCTTTACACCGAAATTGCACGTTTTCACTAGCTCACGCAGCACTGCCACATAGTGATCCGTTGACTCACCCATAGCTTGAGCGCGCTGCCGAAAACGGTACCTTTTTGCGACCACGTTGACTTTCGGGGTGAAAAATGTTTGCAAAGCCAGTAAGCTACCACTGTAGGTATCCTCAGTAAGCGGCAACGTATTGTACAACCTTTGTGCTTCTGTTCCCAGACAGTGAATCAGCAGGGCTCTTTTCCTCCCCGCGGAAAATTCTTGACTTCCGATTGCTAGCAAGTTGTTGTTGAATAACTTCCTCCAAGCCTCGAACGGAGCACTCCAGGAACGCAGAGGGCGGTTGTAAACCGAGTAAAGCCGTTCGTTTATTTCTTTATCCTCGTCGCCACTTGTTATGCTGGGTGTGTAGTAATAACCAACACGAACGCGTTACTTTCCAGTCAACATCTTTAGCTCCTTACTTGCATCCACCTACATTACGTTCTTCTTCTCTCCTCATCTCGCCGTATCTCATTAGTCTGACTCACTATGCCACCTAGAGGCTGTACAATGTAACTGAAATAACTGTATGGGTAACTCAATGTAGTGAACACAACAAGATGCAAACGGTATCATTCAGCGGCCACAATGTGACGTCCCAAACCTAAAACTGTTTGCGACCGGTGTTTTTACGTTTATCTCTTGCACCTTTGGAAGCCTCATGGAAACTGGCACAGTCTTACGCCATGTCGAGCCTCCCTACCACGAGTCGGAGTAGCGGATATCACATTGAACCCCGTAAGATCCGACCAAAACAACCAGCGTCTCGCTTGCTAGAATGTTGGCTAATAGCTAGCAAGACATGGTTTTGTTTTTGCCACCATGGAGTTGAAGAAAGCGAGTGTAAAGGACAGTGCCGAGAAGAGGAAGTGGCTTACATCCAATAAATACTACGAGCGTAGCATTGCTAGTCTGCGCCATACAGACGCAAAATGAGTCGGGGGCATTCAAATCATGGTGGACATTTATCCATGAAAATTTGAGGAATCTGCTGACAGAAAAGCAGCTCAAAGAAGATGCCGTAGAAATCCACTTTTCAAGGTAAATTCTGCACATGACTACATTATTTCATTAAACTACTGTAGTTGTTTATTATATTGGATTTTTTTTTTTTTAAAGGTGAACCATCACAAATTCATTTGATTTCAATTCATTTCCGTGGGCGAGATTGATTTGAGATCCGAATGTTTTGGGTTGCGAGCATCACCACAAAATGAATTAAACTTATAAGCCGAGGTACAATTACTTTGTACAAAACCCAAAACCAGTGAAGTTGGCACGTTGTGTAATTCGTCAATAAAAACAGAATACAATTATTTGCAAATCCTTTTCAACTTATATTCAATTGAATAAACTGCAAAGACAAGATATTTAATGTTCGAACTGAGAAGCTTTATATATATTTTTTCGCAAATCATTAACTTAGAATTTAATGGCAGCAACACATTGCAAAAAAGTTGGCACAGGGGCATTTTTACCACTGTGATAGCCGGCTGCGTTTCGTGGTGTTGTTGATAAATGGCTTTCGCTCTGCATAGTAGAATTTTAACTTGCACTTACAGATGTAGCGACAAACTGACAGTGGTTTTCTGAAGTGTTCCTGAGCCCATGTGGTGATATCCTTTACACACTGATGTCGCTTTTTGATGGAGTACTGCCTGAGGGATTGACGTTCACGGGCATTTAATGTTGGTTTTCAGCCTTGCTGTTTACGTGCAGTGATTTCTCCAGATTCTCTGAACCTTTTGATGATATTACGGACCGTAGATGGTGAAATCTCTAAATTCCTTGCAATAGCTCGTTGAGAAATGTTGTTCGTAAATGCATTTGTTGACAAAGTGGTGACCCTCGCCCCGTCCTTGTTTGTGAATGACTGAGCATTTCATGGAAGCTGCTTTTATACCCAATCATGGCACCCACCTGTCAAGGTCTCGTCTTAAAACCCACTTTTATTCTTTGGCTTTTAACACTACGTGAGTTGTGTGGTCTTCTGTCCTCTGTGGGTTGTTTTTTTTAATACATTTTGATTTCTATTTACTGTTTTAATTGGTTTTACCCTTTAAAATCATGTTTAATCATATTTATTTTTATATTGTTTTTATATTGGTTTTATATTTATTTATTTTTTGTTTTTATTCAGTCATTGGTGGAGCTAAGGATAATATTTGAATATTGTTTTTAATATTGTTGTGCAGCACTTTGGAAACATTTTTGTTGTTTAATGTGCTATATAAATTAAGTGGATTGGATTGATTGGATTGTTCCCAATGAGCCTGACTCGTCAGACCACAGAACATTTTTCCATTTTGCATCAGTCCATCTTAGATGAGTTCGGGCCCAGCAAAGCCGGCGGCGTTTCTGGGTGTTGTTGATAAATGGTTTTGGCTTTGCATAGGAGAGTTTTAACTTGCACTTACAGATGTAGCGACCAACTGTAGTTACTGACCGTGGTTTTCTGAAGTGTTCCTGAGCCCATGTGGTGATATCCTTTACACACTGATGCCGCTTTTTGATGCAGTACCGCCTGAGGGATTGGTCACGGGCTTAGCCGCTAACGTGCAGTGATTTCTCCAAATTCTCTGAACCTTTTGATGATATTACAGACCGTGGATGCAATAGTTGGTTGTTAAACTGTTCTACAATTTGCTCACGTATTTGTTCACAAAGTGGTGACCCTCGCCCCGTTCTTGTTTGTGAATGACTGAGCATTTCATGGAAGCTGCTTTCATACCCAATCATGGCACCCACCTGTTCCCAATGAGCCTGTTCACCTGTGGGGTGTTCCAAATAAGTGTTTGATGAGCATTCCTCAACTTTGTCAGTCTTTTTTGCCACTTTTGCCAGCTTTTTTTTGAAACATGTTGCAGGCATCAAATTCCAAATGAGCTAATATTTGCAAAAAATAACCAAGTTTTCCAGTTCGAACGTTAAGTATCTTGTCTTTGCAGTCTATTCAATTGAATATAGGTTGAAAGGGATTTGCAAATCATTGTATTCTGTTGTTATTTACGATTTAAACAACGTGCCAACTTCACTGGTTTTGGGTTTTGTACATTCATTAGTTACATTTTGGACTGGATGGATGGCTTAAGGGCTAATTTGGAGCCAGTCACAAAAATGAGCCAATACTTACAGTATCTCTTCTGGAGTATATTCTCACTATGCTGCATTTTCTTGCGTCTGGATCATTGCACCTCACCATCCCAAGTGAGTGCCAGCATTTCCCAGAATCCTTTCTCTAGTGTGCTGTCCCAAGTGTTGAATTTCAATTTCAATTTCAAGTATATCCAGTTCCCATGCACCGAGTTGGGACACAATAAATGACACATCATGCCTCTTTCTCTCGGTTCTTGTTTTCAACCCGACCGCCGGGGAGGAACATCGCTGTAATGTTGTGGCCCGCATTCAAAATGGAGGTGTCGGTGTGCTATAAAGTCTGCTCCGTAGTCTCGAGAGCCCTGAAAAAGGTGGTGCGGATTACAGTTGTGTGCTACATGTTCCGCAATAATAGCAAATTACCACAGGTTGGAGCATGAATGTGGAGATGAATGAGGTGACAGCCGGTACATACACAATTTTCATTAAATAGGCACTTATCATTTGCCTGAATTTAGTGCTGCGGCCCTGGTCGTACTTATTTTCAGCGCATGTGTAAAAGATGTGAGCTGGCTTAGCTTAGCGCTCGAATGCTAGTCACCCTCACGCTGCAGTAATTGAAAAGAATAATGCTAGCATGCTAACAAGAAAACAATGATGCATTTTAAATGATACATTGGATGTTTTATTTATTTATTATTGTTATTTTTCATTGGATGTTTTTATTTATTTATTATTATTGTTATTTTTCATTGGATGCTTTATTCATGTATTTATTATCTTTCATTGGATATTTTATTTATTTGTTGTTTTTCATTGGATGCTTTATATATTTATTCAATGTTTTTCATTGGATGTTTTATTTATTGATTTATTATTTTTCATTGTATGTTTTATTTATTTATTATAATTATTATAACTATTTCATTGGATGCTTTATTTATTCATTTATTATTTCTCATTAGATGCTTTATTTATTTAATACTTTTCATTGGATGTTTTTTTCTTATTTTTCTTTGGAAATGTTATAAAACAAAATTTTCATTGAATGCTTTATTTAATTATTTATTATTTTTCATTGGATGTTTTATTTATGAATTTATTTATTTTCATTGACTGTTTTAGTTTTGTATTTATTATTTTCATTGGATGTTTCATTTATTACTATTATTATTTTTGTTGGATGTTTTATTTATTTTCTATTTTTCATTAGATGTTTTATTTTTTTTTCCATTGGATGTTTTATTTATTGTTTTCATTGGATGATTTATTTGTTCATTTATTATTTTCATTTGATGTTTTATTTATTATTTTTCATTAAATGTTTTATTTGTTCATTTATTATTTTCATTTGATGTTTTATTTATTATTATTATTTTTCATTAGATGTTTTATTTAGTTATGTATTATTTGTCATTGGATGTTTTATTTATTTGTTCATTTATTATTTTCATTTGATGTTTTATTTATTATTATTATTTATTATTTTTCATTAGATGTTTTATTTAGTTATGTATTATTTGTCATTGGATGTTTTATTTATTTGTTATTTTTCATTGGAATATTTTTGTTGTTATTTTCAATTGAATGCTTTATTTATTATTTGTCATTGGATGTTTTATTTATGTATTTATTTATTTTCATTGGATGTTTTATTTTTGTATTTAATATTTTCATTGGCTGAGATAGGCACTCTCCCATGAAGTGAGAAGAGAAAGTCCAAATGAAGAAATTGTGGATAAAAGAGGAAATGTCACCTAGACAGTTTTTGATGTTTTCAAAGGGGACCCGTAGTCATTTCACGTTTGTGTTGACATTTCCATGATAGCTGAGGGATTATAATCAGAGGAAGTTACATTTGAAATAATACATATTTTCTCATTAAAAAAAATATACAAAATTATAGATATGGACCAAAAAAACACTGATATCGTGATACAGTTTTCAGCCGTATCACCCAGCCTTCCACAAAAAGTACTTCAAATTGGTGCCGGTATCGAGTCCAAGGTTCCTGGAATTGGTACAGTACATCTTTTCCATGAAGTCCACACTTGTTTACAGTTTTATTTTAGTACTCACTACTAGAGAACAACAAGAAGTCATTCATGACAACAATAATACAAATATCATTTGTACCAAACAGCACCAAAAGAGACCTACTGGTCTCTTTTGTGTAGTGCTGCCACCTGCTGGTCTCTTGTATGTAGTGCTGCCACCTGATGGTCTCTTGTATGTAGTGCTGCCACCTGCTGGTCTCTTATATGTAGTAGTCTAATTAGACTACAAAAAGACTAAAT
This sequence comes from Nerophis lumbriciformis, assembly GCF_033978685.3. NCBI lineage: Eukaryota > Metazoa > Chordata > Actinopteri > Syngnathiformes > Syngnathidae > Nerophis > Nerophis lumbriciformis. The sequence goes on along the minus strand of NC_084552.2, from coordinate 17,288,687 downwards.
AAATGCAAGATGAGAGTGAAATAGATGATTAACTAAATATATGTTATTCCTCCTCATTAATGATTGGACTATAGACACATTTCAGCAGATGATATGATATGTCCTGATATTTTCCATAATTATTGCATGAATGTAGGAATCACAAATAAATACAAGAGAAGTTTTAGGTGTAATGACAGACAAGCACCGCTAGATAGAAGCAGAAACACTTTGGCGATCTGAGGAGTGAGAAGATGATGATGATGATGTGATGCATCTGCAGAGTGTTTACTTGTGTGTGTGATATCATGTGCGATTTTTTACTCAATATGACAGTAATGTTCTTAGAATCCGGAAGTAAATAAGTCCTGCAGCGTGTTTACGTGTGTGTGATATCATGTGCGATACAAGCAGTCCTGCAGAGTGTTTACTTGTGTGTGTGATATCATGTGCGATACAAGCAGTACTGCAGAGTGTTTACTTGTGTGTAATATCATGTGCGATACAAGCAGTCATGCAGAGTGTTTACTTGTGTGTGTGTGATATCATGTGCGATACAGGCAATTCTGCAGCGTGTTTACTTGTGTGATATCATGTGCGATACAATAAGTCATGCAGCGTGTTTACTTGTGTGTGATATCACATGCGATACAAGCAGTCTTGCAGCGTGTTTACTTGTGTGTGATATCATGTGCGATACAAGCAGTCCTGCAGAGTGTTTACTTGTGTGTGATATCATGTGCGATACAAGCAGTCTTTCAGAGTGTTTATTTGTGTGTGTGATATCATGTGCGATACAAGCAACCCTGCAGCGTGTTTACTTGTGTGTGATATCACGTGCGATACAAGCAGTCTTGCAGCGTGTTTACTTGTGTGTGATATCATGTGCGATACAAGCAGTCCTGCAGAGTGTTTACTTGTGTGTGTGATATCATGTGCGATTTTTTACTCAATATAAATGATAAATAAATGGGTTGTACTTGTATAGCGCTTTTCTACCTTCAAGGTACTCAAAGCGCTTTGACACTACTTCCACATTTACCCATTCACACACACATTCACACACTGATGGAGGGAGCTGCCATGCAAGGCGCTAACCAGCACCCATCAGGAGCAAGGGTGAAGTGTCTTGCTCAGGACACAACGGACATGACGAGGTTGGTACTAGGTGGGGATTGAACCAGGGACCCTCGGATCGCGCACGGCCACTCTTCCACTGCGCCATGACAGTAATGTTCTTAGAATCCGGAAGTAAATAAGTCCTGCAGCGTGTTTACTTGTGTGTGATATCATGTGTGATACAACAAGTCCTGCAGAGTGTTTACTTGTGTGTGTGATATCATGTGCGATACAAGCAGTACTGCAGAGTGTAAACACTGCTTGTATCGTACATGATATCACACACAAGGAAACACTCTGCAGGACTGCTTGTATCGCACATGATATCACACACAAGTAAACACTCTGCAGGACTTGTTGTATCACACATGATATCACACATTGCATGATTGATGATTGGTTTATGAGTTATCTTTGAAACAATTTTTTATTGCTTCAAACGCGTTTTCTCTAGATTCTAAGAACATTAATGTCATATTGAGTTAAAAACTAATTTTTGCGTTTGCAATCTTTACAAAAGCACATGTTGCTAGTAAAACTCACAGAGATACATTAATACAGGCATATTTCATGTTTGGTATAGGAGTTATTCTTGAAAAAAAATATTACGTCAAACTAATTTTTTCCGGATTCTAAGAACATTACTGTCATATTGAGTCAAAAACAAATTTTTGCATTTGCAAACCTTACAAAGCACATGTTTCTAGTAAAACTCACAAATATACATTAACACAGGCATTATTAGAAATATTGCATGTTTGGTTTAGGAGTTATCTTTGAAACAAATTTTTATTGCTTCAAACACATCTCCAGATTCTAAGAACATTACTGTCATATTGAGTTAAAAAGAAATTGTTGTGTTTGCAAACCTTACAAAAGCACATGTTTCTAGTAAAACTCACAAAGATACAATAATTCAGGCATATTTAGGCATATTTCATGTTTGGTTTAGGAGTTATCCTTGAAACTATTTTTTATTGTCTCAAACACGTTTTCTGCGGATTCTAAGAACAATATTGTCATATTGAGTCAAAAACAAATTTTTGCATTTGCAAACCTTACAAAGCACATGTTTCTAGTAAAACTCACAAATATACATTAATACAGGCATTTTTAGACATATTGCATGTTTGGTTTAGGAGTTATCTTTGAAACAAATTTTTATTGCTTCAAACACATCTTCTCCAGATTCTAAGAACGTTACTGTCATATTGAGTTAAAAACTCATTTTTGCGTTTACAAACCTTACAAAAGCACATGTTCCTAGTAAAACTCACAAAGATACAGTAATACAGACATATTAAGGCATATTTCATTTCAAGGAGTTATCCTTGAAACATTTTTTTTATAGCTTCAAACGTGTTTTCTCCGGATTCTAAGAACATTACTGTCATATTGAGTTAAAAACAAATTTTTGTGTTTGCAAACCTTACAAAAAGCACATATTTCAAGTAAAACTCACAAAAATACATTAGTACAGGCATTATTAGACATATAGCATTATTGGTTTATGAGTTATCTTAGAAACATTTTTTTATTGCTTCAAACACGTTTTTTCCGGATTCTAAGAACATTATTGTCATATTGAGGTAAACACATTTTGTTTTCTTTTTTAAACCTTACAAAAGCACGTTTTTAGTAAAACTCACAAAGACACATTAATACAGGCATTATTAGACATATTATATGTTTGGTTTAGAAGTTATCCTTAAAACAATTTTGTATTGCTTCAAACGCATCTCCGGATTCTAAGAACATTATTGTCATATTGAGTTAAAAACAAATTGTTGCGTTTGCAAACCTTACAAAAGCTCATGTTTCTAGTACAACTCACAAAAAGACATTAATGAGGTAACAGAACACAGAACAAATGTTTGAAAATCAGCTTTTATTCCAAAAGCAGTCAAATGTTTTGAACAATGCAATGGGCGAAAGCATACAATAAGTAACAGTTTTCACGGGACATAATGTGTAACCCTAACAGTAACAACCAAAAACAAAAATTACAAAACAACAAATACAATGCAATTGTAACGTCATTTAACATTTCCAACAAAAAAAAAACCAAGCGCTCCAGGTTTACTTCAAGTGTGTGTAAGGGTGGTGATAAAAATATACAGATATTTCAATTAAACATTAATACATTATTGGCTAATCATGAGTGCACAGCTACATACTGTATAGACTGAATGATTTAAACAAATAAATACAACAAAACCAAAATATGAACACAAATCGGGAAGCCTTTGTTTATTTACACATTTATAAACAGTGCTACAACTTTAGGAAAATACTGAAGTGTTTCACTGACAAACACAAACATGAATTGTAAGAACATGGGCATGCGTCGCCATAAAGAAAACAAAAATGACAAGAGTGTTTCTTAAGTTTCAGTCACGACTTTTGTGAGCGTGAGACTGGTGGTGTGTAGATTCATGTTTGTGCCAGTGTTTCATTTAAAATCTCCATATGAGACGACGACAAGCGTCTTCAAGCTTGACCAAGTTGTGACATTCCCCATTCTCGTCAAGTTTTCCTTTGTATCACATTCACATTTGGCATGTGTGTATTTGACATCCCAACATGCACCATCTTTGTTACCGTATCCAACATCCCGACTTTTGACCAAGTTACACCTTTTTTTGTGGGCAGAACAGTGTTTTGAAATTCTGACATTTCACTGTGGCAAAAACACCAGTCAGGCTTTTCTTCCCACGTTAACACGTTATGTGTTTGTGAAGTGTTGCACATCTTGACGTGGCAAAAAAAAAGTATCTTCAGTTTTGGTGTTACGACATTTACACGTGCATACTCGGAGGTCGCATGACTTCAGAATCGTTGAAAGCCAACGAGTCACTGATGACGTCCTTTCTCCGTCATAAATAAAAACACATGCATGTCTAAAAGTCTCATCTCCATGTTCGAAAACTTTGAAGAAAAAAACAAAGCGTGTTTTCACAAAATGCCAGCGAAAAGGGGCAGCACTGATTTTTGCCTTGACAGGAAGTACAACACCCGATTTTCGGATGAATCACAAATCTTACTTGTAACAATTGTTAATTGATTAAAAAAAAAATAATCAAAAAGAAGATTTAAAAAAAACAACCTGCCCAGCCACTTTAACAAATCATATTGTTGATGTAGATCAGGGATGTCAAAGTCAAGGCCCGCGGGCCAAGTCAATTAATTATCTATGGCCCCCGGGATGATATTTGATTAATATTAGAACCGGCCCGCAGGCCACAGCCGCGTGCTGCTGTTTTGCACGCACCAATACTCCATCAGTGTTGGCGCTAGGGACCCCATAAATTCATCAAAATGGGGTCCCACAGTAAATTTTTGGGGTCCCACTTTTTTGTAACCGTTTTGAAAACAAAGGATAAATGTATGCATTATCCTGTTATATCTCACATTCTATATTGTGTTTTGGAAACGTTACTTAGTTCATTAAAAAAATTGTACAAAAGAAAACACATTTTTATGCATATGTAAATGTGTTCAGTTGTGTACCCCGCCTTCCGCCCGAATGCAGCTGAGATAAGCTCCAGCACCCCCCGCGACCCCTAACGGGACAAGCGGTAGAAAATGGGTGGATGGATGGAACATTCATTCACTTTCTTCTTTCCTTCATGGATCTAAACGTAACTTTACCGCTGCCAGTATTTTTTTCTATATTTTTATTGTAATATTTTCAGAATGTGTTTGTTCTTTTTTTGGCCAAAGTAAGACCAAGAAAACAATCTGAAGTTGTCTTTATTTTTTAGTTTTAATGCCATGATTTTAATAGTCGGGCCCGCGTGTGCACAGATTTTGTACTCCATGCGACCCCTGAGCTAAAATTAGTTTGATACCCCTGATGTAGATGATCTATATCTGCTGTACAGATTTACTTTAGAAAAGAGAAGTGTTGGATACTTTTCCTGTTGCCTTATTTGCATACTTGCCAACCTTGAGACCTCCGAATTCGGGAGTTTGGGGGTAGGGGGGGGGGGTGTATATATTTTCAAGTATTTCATATATATATATATATATATACTGCTCAAAAAATTAAAGGAACACTTTGAAAACACATCAGATTTCAATGGTGAAAAAAAAATGTCGGATATCCATACTGATATGAACAGTTTAATGTCTCAGGAACAAAAGGATGCCACATCTTTTGATAGAAATAAAAGTTTTCAGCCTACAGAGGGCTCCGTATATAGACACCCCAAATATCAAAGTGAAAAAATTATGTGGCAGGCTCGTCCATTTTGCCTAAATTCAATTTCTGCAACTGAAAATTATTTTCAATATCTTGTGTGGCCCCCACGTGCTTGTATGCATGCTTGACAACGTCGCGGCATGCTCCTAATGAGACGACGGATGGTGTCTTGTGGGATGTCCTCCCAGATCTGTCTAAGGGCATCAGTGAGCTCCTGTAAAGTCTGAGGAGCAACCTGGCGGCGTCTGATGGATCGAAACATTATGTCCCAGAGGAGTTCTATCGGGTTTAGATCAGGTGATCGTGAGGGCCATTCAATTGTGTCAATTCCTTCATCCTCCAGATACTGTCTGCATACTCTTGCCACATGAGGCATTGTCGTGGACCAGGAGGAACCCAGGACCTACTGCATCAGCGTAGGGTCTGACCATGGGTGCAAGGAATTCATCCCGATACCTAATGGCAGTCAGACTGCCGTTCTCTTGCCTGTAGAGGTCTGTTCGTCCCTCCATGGAAATGCCTCCCCAGACCATCACTGACCCACCACCGAACGGGTCATGCTGAATGATGTTGCAGGCAGCATAGCGCTCTCCTTGGCTTCTCCAGACCCTTTCACGTCTATCACAGTTGCTCAGGGTAAACCTGCTCTCATCTGTGAAAAGCACAGGGCGCCAGTGGCGGACTTACCAATTCTGGTGTTCTATGGCAAATGCCAATCGAGCTCCACGGTTCTGAGCAGTGAGCACAGGGCACACTACAGGACGTCGTGCCCTGAGGCCACTCTCGTGAAGTCTGATGTCCAGCTCTCCTAGAGTAACTGCCTGTCTCCTGGAATCTCCTCCATGCTCTGGAGATTGTACTGGGAGACACATCAAATCTTCTTGCAACAGCACGCATGGATGTGCCATCCTGGAGGAGTAGGACAATCTGCGCAACTTCAGGAGGGTTAAGAAATCGCCTCATGCTCCCAGTCGTGATAATGACTCTAGCTAAAGCCAACACTTGTGCAAAAACAGTTAAAAAAGATCAAGAGGGAGGAACTTCAAATGGCCTCCACCTGCAAAACCAGTCCTGTTTTGGGGGCCATCTCGTTGTTGCCCCTCTAGTGCACCTGTTGTTAATTCCATCAACACCAATGCAGCTGAAACTGATAAACAACCCCCTCTGCCACGTACCTGACCAAAACCTTATCAGAAAAATGCAATTGAATTCATGCCATACCCTGATAAAAACTGTTCCTTTAATTTTTTTGAGCAGTGTATATATGAATAAATAATCCGTTCATGAATGAGTATATCCGTTCGGCCACCGTGTTCAATGGAAATGTCTGATCTACAAAATGTGCAGGCAGCATACCCCTTCCCCTTTGAGCTGTCCTGGATGAACTGGAATTATTTTTTCCAATCTTTTTGGAAATTGCAAGCGTACTTCTTCTTCTTACTCGTCGTCGCCATGTCTCTTCTTCGTTCTTCTGCTTCGTCTCTGTTATGTTTTTTGGACATTACTACTTGCCGTAGTTTTGATGCAATGCATGATGGGAATCTGGATGTTGTGTGTCAGTGTATTAACGTGCCGGCTGGAATAAACGCACGCTGAGAAATAGCTCCGTGCCTGCCTACTTTATGGGTTATAGATAAACCTATGGATAACGGAGACATATATAATAGTCTCCTTTTCAGGTGAGAGAGGACGCTAAAGGCAGTGCCTTTAAGGCAGGCCCCCAATATTGTTCTTCGGGTGGAAATCGGGAGAAATTCGGGAGAATGGTTGCCCCGGGAGATTTTCGGGAGGGGCAATGAAATTCGGGAGACTCCCGGGAAAATCGGGAGGGTTGGCAAGTATGTTTATGTGTATTTGACTTTATTAAATGTTTGGGTAGAATTTTATTCAACAACACCAGTTTTTTTAAAGTATCATTGATCAGAGCTGTTCTCTATTTTATGAAGGAATGTAGTTAATCGTAGAACTGGCACGTAATTTTACTAAAAAGTATTGGTTTCATATTGAGAATCGTTTTGAATCGGGAATTGTTTTGGAATCGAGAATCAATTCTAAATCGAATCGTTACCCCCAACTGGGTGAGTTTCTGAATAATACGTAATAATATGCTACTTAGCCATGTTAAAAGCACACAAATCAGGAACAAAAAGAAATCCAAGCGAGTCCAACTCTCTTTTCCTACTCTACTTGGATTTTCTGGCCCACATTACAATTGTCTCAAGGACATGTCAGTGTGACTAGTCGACGTCAGGAAATAAACGCCACTGTGCCTCTTAAGGCCGACTGGTCTGTGCAAGCCCTGGTGCAAACACATCACACAATGACTTAACAGGTCAGAATGGAAACGTTGCACAGTCTCTTTAATTGGCATATATTTGATTGACTTTTACCAAAATGGTCTGGTTCGATTTGTCCCGAAAAAACGTGAATGTTGGAATCATTGGGTCAAACAAGTAACGATAGAAGACGGTTAACCGTGTTTTGTCCCTAGACTCTCTGGCACACCAGAGCAAGTGATCCGTACCACGCCGCTGAACGGCATTCAGTCGTACGGCAAACACAAGAATTCCTCTACAGTGGAATGGCAAAAACACAACTATGTTATCAGCATGAAGATCATTTCATATCAAAACATGTTACAATCTGCGTGTAGTGCATCGGGATCCATACTTGTCGCGGTGTAGGTGTGCAGTGGAGTCATCCGTCCTGCTCTTGACGTCCTCATGGAGGCCTCAAGTCCAGGAGCTGAGTTCGTAAAATCCGCTTAACCAAGACAAAAAAAAAAAAAAATCCTTCAGCAGTATTTTTTCCTTCGTCTTAAGAAGTGATCATCAAATGTGTTTTATAACATTGTATCTGCTTCTTAACATTTTAGTTCAATGTGTTGTGATTATAAGAAAGGTTAACTGGATCACACTTCAAACAATCACAAGTCTAACTGTACCTGAGATTTAAAAAAATATGCTATCTCTTAAAGTTAAACAAAGTGTGAGTTAATAACAGTACTATACTTAAATAGTATTTCTATAGGTTGGACAAAACTCTGATTTTTGTGCAAAACACATCATTAGGGATGGGTACAGAATTTGGTTCTTTTGTAGGTACTACTGGGTACCAATTACCGTAAAATCAAACGGTACCACATTTCGATACACTTGTCGGGCAATCGAGCACTCAAGAACTCATAGCGGACTCAACCGGGCTCCCTCTAGGTATTGTTGCCATTTTTCCATGTCAAAAAATTTAAGGAAGCATGCCCGATAGAATGCGCTTTAGCTCAATGCTAATTTACAGAGGTTATGCCATAAAAATGCTACTCATTAGCATTAGTGATTTTACATGGCAAATTCAACACCTCCAAATTTGGTAATTAAAACTACATGTTACATTCAAACAGCTGGTGTGTAAGAAGTACAATACTTACAGTATAAACACTTTGTAGGCTCAACCGAAGACAAACCGAATTGAATGCATACTTGCTGTGATATATCCACTCAGAAAGAGAAACTTATCTGAAGTTTTGCTGGCTTTATTTACAAGGTCCTGACAATTTCAATGCTCTCATTTGTAGTCTGTACACTATTGCCACCCAGTGTCCTGGAATTACAACTGCATGCAAAGTCTACAATGTAATACTTACAAATGAGACTCTGGAAGAAAAGAAGACATAACTGGACAACACAGTGTGAAATGTTACCGTATTTTCCGGACCATAGGGCGCACCGGGTAATAAGGCGCACTGCCGATGAATGGTCTATTTTTGATCTGTTTTCATATATAAGGCGCACTGGATTATAGGGCGCATTAAAGGAGCCATGTTAATTTCTATTTTATTTTATATCATTTCAATGTTATTATTAATTTACCGTGTTTTCTGGACCATAGGGCGCACCGGATTATAAGGCACACTGCCGATGAGCGGGTCTATTCAGGTCTATTTTCATACAAAAGGCGCACCGGATTATAAGGCGCATTGTAGTGGTCATATTATGATTTTTTCTAAATTAAAAACACTTCCTCGTGGTCTACATAACATGTAATGGTGGTTCTTTGGTCAAAATGTTGCATAGATTATGTTTTACAGATCATCTTCAAGCCGCTTTCTGACAGTCGCTTCCGGATGCGTCTTATTTACGTGGCTCACCTTCGGCAGCGTCTTCTCCCCGTCATCTTTGTTGTAGCGGTGTAGCGTGCAAGGACGGGAGTAGAAGAAGTGTCAAAAGATGGAGCTAACTGTTTTAATGACATTCCGACTTTACTTAAATCAATAATGGAGCAGCATCTCCTCATTTGGAAACAACTCCGTAAGTGTGTCCCGTGAAAAACCGTCCGACGATAACTCTAATGACTAAAGTTCCTTGGGTGAATAATGTAAACTTACTACACCGGTATGTTTTAGCGCTTTAATTCCGAGTTTACTGACAGATATTAGTAAGAACCTTACACTACTTTGTATTAGAAATGGCAACAGCGGAGGATGAATGTCCCATAAAAAGAAGATAGAGAAAAATAAGAAGTTTATCGACGACGGACTACTACTACAAAGGCGGATGCGCGCAATTTTTCAGGATTTACGCTGATCCCAAATACAGATCAGCAGGTACCAGAAGGTAGGACAAGTTGCTTTTGCATAATATTGCGAAACAAAACGCCAGATAATATGTCTTACCTTATATACACACCATAATAATACTTGTATGTTGAAGCACATCAAGCGGTGCGGCTTCATAGCTTACCAAAGTTGTACTAAAACATTTTGATAGATTTTTGAGCGCCGTGTGTAATGTTCTATATTTTCAATGGAACATATAAAATGTTGGTGTTGTTTACTTGCCATCATATTGCAGTCTACACTTATCCCTTATGTTTGACTGCCATCTACTGGTCACACTTATCATTACACCATGTACCAAATAAAATTGCTTTGAGGACCGTAAGCAAAACCAGAATTATTCCGTACATTACTGTCGAGTTTTGAGGAAAAAAAGGATTTTAAGTGCGCCTTATAGTCCGCAAAATACGGTACATATAAACACATTTAGTACCGCACGAACACACAGAAGAAAACACAGAAAATTGGTACTGTTGGAGTACTGGTATCGATTGACAGGTACCGGGAATCGGTGCTGTATCAGTTCAATTGCGAAAGGTACCCATCCCTATGGGTCAAAGAACAGTCTGGGCCGCGATAAAAATGTGTTTGTCGCTAAAAGTACTTCAGATATCAACATGGACTAAACATTATATCTCCGTTGTCAATTTCAACCAAATTCCGTAATTTTGGGGGAAAAAATTGACTGCTTACCTGTTCAAAATAAAGTGCTGTTTCCTCTTTAGGTAAAGAAACTAGAAAGACAGATATCATGAGTAAACATTGGAACCTACAGCCCCCAGAGTCTACTACGTACAATTCTACAAATTCTAGCACTAACTCGACACAAAGTCCAAGCAGGAACATCAAATCCATTTTATGTATTGGTACTTCATCTCGCCCCTTAACACACTGATGCTAGTGCTACCACAAAACATTCCTAGCTTAATAGCTTCATATTACTACAACACAACAAACAAGACACACAGCACAAGTAAGCGAGAGCTATTGGATTTCTACCACCCACTAACTAAACCACGCACAATGTCTCACGCATAGTACGCTTTCTTGCTCGTGGGCAGTTGTGGTTGTCGCACGGAGAGGGTGGGGGGCACCCTGATGGAGTAACAATGTACGCATCACAATTCAGAAGACAAATGCTAAAATGCCGTAACTTGACAACAGTGCACACAAATGTGTCACTAGCACAGTGGTTCTTAACCTTGTTGGAGGTACCGAACCCCACCAGTTTCATATGCGCATTCAGCGAACCCTTCTTCAGTGAAAAATAAAATGTTTTGCTTTTTTTCAAATTCAAGAAAAAGTCATGTTTTTTTACTGGTGCACAAAATGAACCGTGCATGAACATCACCTTGTTCAAAGAACAAAACCAACACAGTGCATGAACTCACAACAAATTACACACCTTACACACATTACCATGAATTGATTAACGTGGACCTCGACTTAAAGGCCTACTGAAACCCACTACTACCGACCACGCAGTCTGATAGTTTATACATCAATGATGAAATCTTAACATTGCAACACATGCCAATACGGCCGGGTTAGCTTACTAAAGTGCAATTTTAAATTTTGCGCGAAATATCCTGCTGAAAACGTCTCGGTATGATGACGTCAGCGCGTGACGTCACGGATTGTAGAGGACATTTTGGGACAGCATGGTGGCCAGCTATTAAGTCGTCTGTTTTCATCGCAAAATTCCACAGTATTTTGGACATCTGTGTTGGTGAATCTTTTGCAATTTGTACAATGAACAATGGAGACAGCAAAGAAGAAAGCTGTAGGTGGGAAGCAGTGTATTGCGGCAAGTGTTGTGCCGGATAACGCACCCCCGCTGACTGTTGTGCCGGATAACACAGCCGGTGTTTCATTGTTTACATTCCCGGAAGATGACAGTCAAGCTTTACCATTGGTCTGTGGAGAACTGGGACAACAGAGACTCTAACCAGGAGGACTTTGAGTTGGATACGCATACACGGTACCGTGAGTACGCATGCAGCTGCGGCTTCCAAACATTTGATCGCTTGCCCGTACGTGCGTGCCGCTATGTGCATGTCACGTACGTAACTTTGGGGACTTTGGGGAAATATATATGCTGTATGAACTTTGGGGAGGTGAACGGTACTTTGGGCTGTGGGATTGAGTGTGTTGTGCAGGTGTTTGAGTTGTATTGGCGGGTTGTATGAACGGGAGGGGGGAGGTGTTTGTTATGCGGGATTAATTTGTGGCATATTAAATATAAGCCTGGTTGTGTTGTGGCTAATATGTCTTGTGTTTATTTACTGTTTTAGTCATTCCCAGCTGAATATCAGGTCCCACCCGCCTCTCACAGCATCTTCCCTATCTGAATCGCTCCCACTGCCCTCTAGTCCTTCACTCTCACTTTCCTCATCCACAAATCTTTCATCCTCGCTCAAATTAATGGGGAAATCGTCGCTTTCTCGGTCGAATCGCTCTCGCTGCTGGTGGCCATGATTGTAAACAATGTGCATATGTGAGGAGCTCCACAACCTGTTACGTCACGCGCATATCGTCTGCTACTTCCGGTAGAGGCAAGGCTTTTTTATCAGCAACCAAAAGTTGCGAACTTTATCGTCGATGTTCTCTACTAAATCCTTTCAGCAAAAATATGGCAATATCGCGAAATGATCAAGTATGACACATAGAATGGACCTGCTATCCCCGTTTGAATAAGAAAATCGCATTTCAGTAGGCCTTTAAACAAGTTGAAAAACGTATTCGGGTGTTACCATTTAATGGTCAATTGTACGGAATATGTACTGTACTGTGTAAACTGTACTGTTTCAATTGATCAATCAAACAACCTGCAAATCAGATGGAAAATTAGAGGGAACATTGTTTGGGCGTATCCATAATACGCTGATAGGGAGAAGTTTTTATTTACACGATAAGTCGGATGTGTCTTTACCTCCGTGGCGGAGGCTCCGCCAAACACCTGAGGCCGACTCACCGAACCCCTAGGGTTCGATCAAACCCAGGTTAAGAACCACTGCACTAGCACCTTGCATAATGTTTGTCTGATCTTGAATGGGATTGTGCGGAAAATTTTAATTTCCTCGGGGATTAATAAAGTATTTCTGATTCTGATTGTATTTATATATCACACCTGTATTTGAAATTGTAACTTTAATCCTGCTGTGTCATTTTAATTGTGGACGCTAAACGTGCCTTAAAAAGGACCATAGATGGAAATGAGCATGGTGCTTGATTTGGAGCAGCCACCGTTTTAATTGTCCTTTAAACAAAATAAACAAACTGCAAAATAATTTGACGTAAACCAGATGCTATCGTAAAAATAGCACATAACCACAAGCATCATAGCTACTGACTAGCGTGACAATAGACAATGTAGACACTTGTATTTGTATATTGCGCCTGCATTTTAAATTGTAACTTTAATCTTATGTATTTTTAATCTCGTTGTGTCATTTTGATTGTGGATGCTAAACGTGCCTAAAGAGGACCACAGATGGAAATTAGCATGGTGCTAAATTTGGAGTAACCATCTTTTTAATTGTCCTTTAAACAAAATAAACAAACTGCATAATAATTTGACGTAAACCAGGTGTTATCGTAAACAAGCATCATAGCTAATGACAGGTGTGGAAATAGACAATGTGGTTTATTACATTCAGCAATAACTATTTAACAACAACTGAATTACATCCGAAAAAAATTCTGACTTTAGAGATACCCAGTGTTCACTTAATAACGTAGCAAATTTAAATCTAGCTAAGGTTCAACTCATCAGCAGAAGATGTAAGATAAAGACAGATAGCTTTAAAATATGTAAAAAAAAAAATGTTACTTTAAATGATAACTAATAATAGCTTTCTTACCAGCTTGCCCGCACGGCTTCAATGTCGCTGACGAGGTTTTGCGCTAAACAAATCCCGAAGATCTGCAAGATTTGACACAACTCTGTAAACACATTGACTACTACAATAAATGGAACCTTCTAGCCAGATATACTTACCTGGAGTAACGCCACTCCGATGAATATCCCGGCCACCAAGGTGAGGTTGTCCTGGAGCCACTTCTCAAACTGCGGCACACAGCCTTTCACGTTGATGTAGTCTTTCTGCTCGGAGTCCTGCGGAGTTGCTTCATTGTAACTTAGTTGGCAGGATTACACAAAAACTGTTGCTGCTTGCCGTATTACAAGATGACGTTTAACTGAAAGTTTGCAGACAATTACACTGAAAAGGTAAATGAGAATGCTTGCTGTCTTGAATGAGAAGATCTGGATGGTTGATTCTACCCCAAATGTGTCAAAAATTACAGTGACAAAGAAAGAGTGATGAAAAGCCAATTACTCTTTTATGTTGGAGTAGTTACCAGTGTGTGAGACAGACTACTTGCTGCTAGTCGCTAGGAAACACTATCAGGTTATCAGGTAGCTACTGGGATTGCGTGGAAATTGGAATACATTATTACTAGGGCTGTCAAAGTTAACACGATAATAACGCGTTAACTATAAATTTCAATAACGGCGCAAATTTTTTAAACGGGCAATTAACGCCAAAACTTCCTTTTTGACCCTCGGCCCGTGCAGTAGCGGGCGGAACTTGGCTGCAGTTCACTTGCTACTGATGAGCCACAAGTGAGCAGAAATGGACAGAAGAAAGTCTACCTTGTGGAAATATCTCCCGACAAGAAAGGACTATTTTTTGCCGTGAGAAGAGACGAAACGCCTGCTGCGCGTGTCATTCAGAGGTGGGTGGTGCTTCACTTCCGTGTTCAGATTATGGTTAAGGTGCAGTGATACCATGACATTTAGATTACGGTTAACGTGCAGTGATAACATAACATTTAGATTACGGTTAAGGTGCAGTGATAACATAACATTTAGATTACGGTTCAGGTGCGGTGATAACATAGCATTTAGATTACGGTTCAGGTGCGGTGATAACATAGCATTTAGATTACGGTTAAGGTGCAGTGATAACATAACATTTAGATTACGGTTAGGTGCGGTGATAACATAACATTTAGATTACGGTTAAGGTGCAGTGATAACATAACATTAGATTACGGTATTTTGGTATACAGGTGTAGAGAATTGCACTACTTAAAGGGCAAATGCTCCTCCTTTTTAACTTGGGGGCCGCATTGGGCTAAAATAGTTTGTCCGGAAGCATGTAACACATATATATATATATACATATACATATACATATATACATACATATATATATATACATACACATATATATACATACATATATATATATACATACATATATATATACATACACACATACACATACATATATATATATATATATATATATATATATATATATATATATATATATATATATATAAATATATTATAATATAATGGATATATAATTAATATAATTGGATATTAAGAGTATGTGAAAGTTCGACTCCTACCTTCTTTACTTCCGTGACGACCTCTTTAAAGTTTTGTAATCAATCAGAAATATCAAGCAGCTAAAATGTGCCAAACATGAAAAAGTGTGGAGAGAGTGTTTTGCATTTTTCCCATCATGCATTGTGATGGATTTATATGGGTGTAATTTTGAATTTTTTTATGGTGTGTGGACGTTTTTTTTTTATAAAACCACAAGGTTCAGTGAGCAGGTTTTGTTATGTTTGACCAAGTGTGTACTTTTTGTGTTGGTTGCATTTTTTTTTTTTTGCGCCATTTATAGGGAAGGTTGTTAGTATTGGGTCACATAAGTGAATGCTGTGCTATAGTCCACAATTTTGTTATTCTTAATGAGCAATGACAATAAAATGACAATGACAATAAAAAAACCACGTCAGTCACAATTCATGGTCATTGTCTTGCTTTACTCACATTGTCCACAACATGGTGGCAAATTTGCAGTACACATATTGTCAGATATATAATATTAATTCGGCAACACCCCTGCGGGCCAGATTCGTTATTAAACTCATGGCGTCTTGCGGGCCAAACTGAAGACACCGGGCTTTACAGAATATTTATTTTTTATGCATTTTTATTTCTTTGCATATCATATGGCAAACTGAAATCCATTGATTTCAGACAAATGCCAAATGTTGTAAAATACCGTATGTAGTGATTTTATTCCTCAATCAATCATCGAATGTAATAGCGTAGAAAATATTAAAATGAAAAATAACGGCACAGTTACTGAGCAACTAATTACTCTTACAATGAGGTACTAACTCAATTACTTTTTGGCAGAGTAATTTGTAATTGTAACTAATTACTTTAAGGAGAAAGTAAGGATTGATTGACCGAATAGCAATTTTGCCCCAAAATGCGTTAAACCTCAGACACATTGCTGAAGAAAGGTAGTTTGTTGTACAAACCCCAAAACCAGTGAAGTTGGCACGTTGTGTAAATGGTAAAAAAAAAATACAGAATACAATGATTTGCAAATCCTTTTCAACCTGCAAAGACAAGATACTTAACGTTCAACCTGGAAAACGTTATTTTTTGCAAATATTGGCTCATTTGGAAATTGATGCCTGCCACATGTTTCAAAAAAGCTGGCTCAAGTGGCAAAAAAGACTGAGAAAGTTGAGGAATGCTCATCAAACTTATTTGGAACAGGCTAATTGGTAACAGGTGGGTGCCATGATTGGGTATAAAAACAGCTTCCATGAAATGCTCAGTCATTCACAAACAAGGATGGTGCGAGGGTCACAACATTGTGAACAAATGCGTGAGCAAATTGTCAAACAGTTTAAGAACAACATTTCTCAACAAGCTATTGCAAGGAATTTAGGGATTTCACCATCTACGGTCCGTAATATCATCAAATTTCAGAGAATCTGGAGAATTCACTGCACGTATGCGATGATATTCCAGACCTACGATTCCCCAGGCAGTACTGCATCAAAAAGCGACATCAGTGTGTAAAGGATATCACAACATGGGCTCAGGAACATTTCAGAAAACCACTGTCAGTAACCACAGTTCGTTGCTACATCTGTAAGTGCAAGTTAAAACTCCCCTATGCAAAGCGAAAGCCAAGCCATTTATCAACAACACCCAGAAACAACGCCAGCTTCGCTGGGCCTGAGCTCATCTAAGATGGACTGATGCAAAGTGGAAAAGTGTTCTGTGGTCTGACAAGTCCACATTTCAAATTGTTTTTGGAAACTGTGGACGTCGCGTCCTCCGGAACAAAGAGGAAAAGAACCATCCGGATTGTTATAGGTGCAAAGTTCAAAAGCCAGCATCTGTGATGGTATGGGGGTGTATTAGTGCCCAATGCATGGGTAACTTACACATCTGTGAAGGCACCATTAATGCTGAGAGGTACATACGGGTTTTGGAGCAACATATGTTGCCATCCAAGCAACGTTATCATGGTTATGATGCTTATTTCAGCAAGACAATGCCAAGCCACATGTTACAACAGCATGGCTTCGTCATAAAAGAGTGCAGGTACTAGACTGGCCTGCCTGTAGTCCAGACCTGTCTCCCATTGAAAATGTGTGGCACAATATGAAACCTGAAATACGACAACAGAGACCCCGGACTGTTGAACAACTTAAGCTGTACATCAAGCAAGAATGGGAAAGAATTCCACCTGAAAATCTTCAAAAATTGGTCTGCTCAATTCCCAAACGTATACTAAGTGTTGTTAAAAGGAAAGGCCATGTAACACACTGGTAAAAATGACCCTGTGACAACTTTTTTGCAATGTGTTGCTGCCATTAAATTCTAAGTTAATGATTTGTAAAAAAAAATTAAGTTTCTCAGTTTGAACATTAAATATCTTGTTAGTCTATCCATCCATCCATTTTTTACTGTTTGTCCCTATCTATTCAATTGAATATAATTTGAAAAGGATTTGCAAACCATTGTATTCTGTTTTTATTTACGAATTACACAACGTGCCAATTTCACTGATTTTGGGTTTTGTATTATGACAGAATAGTCTCAACTGTGTTATGTTTTGCTGCCCGCTACTTATATCACAACTTGTCATGATTACGTTTGATCCAAAATCTGCGGGGTAAACAGACGGAGAAAGCAAAAACGCAATATTGCGCTGAAACACTAAAGAAAAGTATATGTTGTTCACTGGGAAGTATGCGATCCTCTTGAGAGATTTTCATGCATTTCAGGTCAAAACTGACAGAGGGAGAAGGCATAAGTGAAAGATGACAGGAGAAATGTTGGTGTTATTCTAGAACAGTCAGGGCAAACCAAATGTATCCCTTTTTGGGGTCACAGTAGGATCATCACATACTGTACAATAGAAAAAACATAAATATGCGGTTCAGATAAAGTGCTGCTTATACACAATTATAGGTTAGTTACCGGTTCTGCTCGGATGTCGTATCCACACTGAGTGTTTATTACGTCCTCCTGAACAAAAACAAACGTCAATCTAACTACAATGTCAATACTAAGACTATTTCCTATTGTTTTCTTACTAAAAAAAGGTTTCAATGAATATTTACATTTTAATTTTATATATGATTTTTTTTTACCGCTGGGTCCTTGGTGCAGCAGGAAAACGGAACACCACACTTTTCCCGACTGGGGTTCGTATCGGTGCAGTTGAAGTAAATGTTGAGGTTCCAGTCGTCCGCGCCAAAGGCGCCGCAGCACTCCCACTGAGGAAAAAAAAACATGTAAATAATTAACGTCATTTATTTTAAATTGCGTAACATGCAGATGCAAGAATAAAACACTTTCGGGTACCTCAATAATACAATGATTTCTTTAGGATTTTTCTGCAACTAACAAATTCCAGACGAAGGATGGGTACCCGTCACATTTGAACTGATATAGTACTGATTACCAGTACTTGGAAATCCATCCATCCATCCATCCATTTTCTACCGCTTATTCCCTTTGGGGTCGCGGGGGGCGCTGGAGCCTATCTCAGCTACAATCGGGCGGAAGGCGGGGTACACCCTGGACAAGTCGCCACCTCATCGCAGGGACTACTTGGAAATTGATGTTACCAATTTTCAATATTTTTTTTTGTGTCTTCATGTGGTGCTAAATGTACATTTGTTTAATAATAAAATCTCAATTCTACACTGAGCTGATAATTCTGTCTGTTGGATCTTGTTTTGTTACACGTCTGAGTCTCATTTGCTTGCATGCTTTTATTTCAGTTTGTTGTAGTCAGGAAGCACTATCGTCTATTGGCATGAAGTTGAATGGGCCAGTCATTGAACCCTACAAAGTGTTTGCTGTTAGAATAATTATGTATATATTATCACACTAACTTTATGCTTAAGGGCCGTTGCTATAAATTATTGTCAATTGTGCTGAAGTTGTATTTTTGTATCTGTGCAAGCTGGCAGTCTTTTGGACTGCCAGCCGACTTTATCAGTGTTGTGTCCAGACTCGGCCTGCTGATTGCCAAGGCCGAACACCGTGACGCAGACAGAGCAGAGACAAGGCGAAATGACCTGCGTCAACTAATTTTTATTTATTCTATAATCATATATTGTGTCTAACTGGAGTTGTCGAGATTACCCTCTTCCCTCAGCGACAGCTTCAGTGATGTAACAGAGCCTTCCAAATAAATAGAGGAGGTGCGCGGGAGAACGTAGTTTGGATCTGTAACTAGAATACAGCCCAAAACACGTGTCTCCTCGAGCTAAATTGAACTCTGTCTCTGCATGATTCCTTGCTTCTTGTCTGATTATTAGATGTCAATGTTTGAACCTGACATTGCGCTGTAAGTATTGTACTTATTCAGCACCAGATGTTTGATTGCAACGTGCATCTCTGGTCACTTTAAAAAATGTGAATGTTGAAGGTCCATTAAGAATCGTTACAAGTAAGAATCGCGATTCATTTGAAAATCAAATTTTTTTACACCCCTCTAGTTTATCCAAATGTGCATTAATCTTGGACATTTTTAAAAGTGAAACCATATTTTAGAGCTTTTTCTATCAGGCATGCTTGCTCTGTTAAGATGGAAAATTTCAACATTACCGAGAGATGTTCTGCCTGCCTGTGCTTGAGCCGGTGCTGAGTTTGTCTATTTTAACGTACAATAAAATGGTATCGAAATTCCGCTTCCGGAATTCGGTCAGTGCCTGTAGAGGTACCTAATTCACGATCCCTATTCCTCACAACTGCTTTCTGCTAGGAATCAGTGTTAATTTCATTGACTGCAAATGTTCATCTTATTTGCACGTTGACGAAAACAATGACAAAATTAATTGACAATTTAGTCGACGAATAAAAACGAGACCAACATAATTGACAAGAGACAAAATACAATCATACTGTATTTAATTTTGTCTCTAGGCAGGTGGGGCAAGTTAGAAATCCATCCAATCACAGTAACATGAAGGGGAGGGCGGGTGGTACATCACAGTGGAGATCCAATCAGAACTACAACTACTAAAACACGGTGTTTGGATTTTTTCACTGGGAATCAACACTACTAATGATGACCACAACAAAACTCCTGACGGTTAGAATTACCCTTTAGAATTAAAATAGTGGTTCTTAACCTTGTTGGAGGTACCGAACCCCACCAGTTTCATATGCGCATTCACTGAACCCTTCTTTAGTGAAAAATTAAATGTTTTTTCAATTCAAGAAAAAGTTATATGTTTTTTTACAGATGCACAAAATTAACTGTGCATGAACATCACCTTGTTCAAAGAACAAAACCAACACAGTGCATGAACTCACAACAAATTAGACACTTTACACACATTATCATGAATTGATTAACGTGGACCCCGACTTAAACAAGTTGAAAAACGTATTCGGGTGTTACCATTTAGTGGTCAATTGTACGGAATATGTACTGTACTGTGTAAACTGTACTGTTTCATATAATGTATTCTCTTCCTTTGCAATCTACTAGTAAAAGTTTCAATCGATCAATCAAACAACCTGCAAATCAGATGGAAAATTAGAGGGAACATTGTTTGGGGGGTATCCATAATACGCCAATAGGGAGAAGTTTTTATTTACACGATAAGTCGGATGTGTCTTTACCTCGTGGCGGAGGCTCCACCGAACCCCTGAGGCCGACTCACCGAACCCCTAGGGTTCGATCGAACCCAGGTTAAGAACCACTGAATTAAAATGATCGAAAAACTGAGATTGATAACTGCTTTTTGATAAGCTCACGGACTGACTGATGCATGAAAACAAGAGACTTTGCCCGTTAAAAACAACATACCCCAATCCTAACTTACATTAGGCCTGGGCGATATATCGATATATTTGAGATTTTTTTCTTCTCTTGCTACGGCATACTTTTTGCCCCTCAGTAGCTTCCGTAACTTGCGTCGTTCCATTACTTCCTTAGCGGCACATGTGACACAACATGGCTAATGCTACCGCTAACGAGAGCGAGACGCTTGTTCCCAAGAAAAGAAGTGTTGTCAGTACTTTGGCTTTGCGGCAACAGGCGTGGAACAAATAACCGCACGCTGCAAAGCGTTTCAAAAAGGCATCCGCACAACAAAATTATTGCAGCATCTGAAACCGAAGCCTCCAGCCATGTTGGGGAAAAAACATCTCTTTATGAGGCGAATAAGACGCAACAACAAACCACACTATGGGATAAAAATCACCTTACTATGGTGGAATCATTTACAGCAGGTATGTATGACGATGACATGTATGATGATACCAAGAAACACAATGACAAAATTGCTCTGCACACCGCCAAGATGTGTGAATGAAAAAGGCCGCGTTTACTTTATCTACCGTATTTTTCGGAGTATAAGTCGCTCCGGAGTATAAGTCGCACCAGCCGAAAATGCATAATAAAGAAGGAAAAAAACATATATAAGTCGCACTGGAGTATAAGTCGCATTTTTGGGGGAAATTTATTTGATAAAACCCAACACCAAGAATAGACATTTGAAAGGCAATTTAAGATAAATAAAGAATAGTGAACAACAGGCTGAATAAGTGTACGTTATATGACGCATAAATAACCAACTGAGAACGTGCCTGGTATGTTAACGTAACTTATTATGGTAAGAGTCATTCAAATAACTATAACATATAGAACATGCTATACGTTTACCAAACAATCTGTCACTCCTAATCGCTAAATCCCATGAAATCTTATACGTCTAGTCTCTTACGTGAATGAGCTAAATAATATTATTTGATATTTTACGGTAATGTGTTAATAATTTCACATATAAGTCGCTCCTGAGTATAAGTCGCACCCCCGGCCAAACTATGAAAAAAACTGCGACTTATAGTCCGAAAAATACGGTACTTACTATAACAAACGATCGTCCTCTAAAGGTTTTATTACTTCATTATTTATTAGGATACAATGTTTAATACGACATTTTTATTTACAGACGTATGTCATTCAAGACAGAAGTTTGAAGTTTGCACTAGATCACTCTCAATGTTGGAGATTATTTGCATGCAAAATGTGCAATACTACATTTTTGTTAACAAGCAGAAGTACTGCTTCCAAATGTAAGCTTTTAATTTATCCTTAGAAAATTTTTGCAAAAATAATTTAAATCTTGTCTAAAAAGAACAACATTAGAATTTTGCCAAGAGTAAGATGTAGTGTATACAGTGTCATTTCAAACTATTATTTTTTGATTAATAAAGAAAAACATTTTTGGAATTATCTCTGTCATTTGTATTCAATGTTTTTTTTTTTTTTAAAGTGAGGAAAAAATCAGAAAAAAATCGAAAATCAGGTATTTTATTTTTAAGCCATATCGCCCATACCTAAATTCTATAAACACCTTCATGTCTGAGCAACTAAGATATTCAGTTGTGCACATTGAACCTCCATGCTGTGCTCTCTGAGAACAAAATGATGATGATCGATCTTTCCTCAGAGGGAAAGGAGGTGGTTTACGGTGCATTCAAGTACCGCTGAACAGCGTAGGACAACCTACGCCAGAAGTAACTCATAATTATGATAGACTTTATTTATCACACCCTTTTCATTTAAATAGATCGTAAAGTGCTACAGTGCAATCTATGGTTGTCCCAATACCAATATTTTAGTACCGGTATCGGTACTAAAATGTATTTCAATACTTTTCAGTATTTTTCTCAATAAGGGGCACCACAAAATAAATGCCATTATTGGCATTATGTTAACTAAAAATCTTACGGTACATTAAACATGTTTCTTATTGCAATCAAAGAACAATTTTGTCCTTAAATAAAATAGTGAACATACTAGACAATTTGTCTTTTAGTAGTAAGTAAGCAAACAAAGGCTCCTAATTAGTCTGCTGACGTATGCATTAACATATTGTGTCATTTTTCATTCTATTTTGTCAAAATTGTGAGGGAGAAGCTGCTAAAATGTATTATTAATCCACTTGTTCACTTACTGTTAATATCTGCTTACTTTCCATTTCAACATGTTCTATCTACACATCTGTTAAAATATAATTATCACTTCTACTTCTGTTGTTTGATACTTTACATTAGTTTTGGATGATACCACAAATTTAGGAATCGACTCGATACCAAGTAGTTACAGGATCATACATTGGTCATATTCAAAGTCCTCATGTGTCCAGGGACGTATTTCCTGATTTTATAAACATAACATGAATTTTTTTAAAAGGAAAAAATATTTTGTGACGATAAAAAATATCAATGTAATCATAGTAGTATTGACTAGATACGCTATTGTACTTGGTATCTTTACAGTGGATGTTAGGTGTCCACCCATGGCATTTGTTTACATTCAGGGGTGCTAGCTTGTCGTTAGCGGTTAGCTATCGTATCCTCCTACGGTGTGTAGTGAAGCATGTTAAGCTATTCCTCGTCCTGCAGGGATGATATTTGTAAGAAACTTACTTTATTCGTCGCCATGGAGGCGAGGATTAGTGATTTAGAAGTAGCTAAAACAACAAAAGCTATCCATGTCTTAAAGCACCTCTTCCTGAGGACTTTTCAGTGTTATCTTAAGTTTTTAGGCCAAAATGCGTCTGTTCTTCCTTTTCTGTCTACACACTGTGTCTGCTTGTAAGTACTCTGTGATTGTGCGCTGCCGAACATGCTCCTCTGCTCGCAAAACCAGCAATGACACAACGTGACGACGCACCGTCATGCCCGGGAACCGGTATTTTTCAAACAGAGTATAGTACCGTTTTTGATTCATTATTACCGCGATATTATACCAGTACCGGTATACCGTACAACCCTAGTGCAAACCAATATTTCCATTACAACACTAAATGTTTAGCTATAAAACAGATACAGATCCTCTGTACCGAGGATGTCGTTGTGGCTTGTGCAGCCCTTTGAGACACTTGTGATTTAGGGCTATATAAATAAACATTGATTGATTGATTGATAAAACACTAAGTGTAAAACACTTCAGTGAAACATAAACACAAGACATGCAAAATAGTGGGTTTTCTAGCTTACAAAAACTTTTGAGTACATTCAACAATACCACGATATTAATGTTAACCGTGATAATTTTGGTCACAATGAAATGTTCATGTTATTACATTCCTACTGTATTGTCACACCCATTACAATGTGTCTGCGACACTTGGAAGAAAGAGAAGTCATATGGACGCACTTCACCTTTGCCACGGTAGACAATGTTACAAGTTGTAAACCCTGTGGCAAAGGTGAAGTAAAATACAGCCAACTTGAAGCGCCATCTGCAGGCTAATCATCAGGACATCTACGCAACAGTAAGCAGGCCTAAACTAATATTTATAAATGACTCATACTGTGCTGAATTACTGTTACTATTAAAGACAGTAGAAGACTGCTTACTCAACCACCACTTCTGTTGCATACTATGAGCGAGCTACAGTGCACTTTAATCGATGTCCTCGGCACACTGTTCAGCTATTAATTGTACAACTTGACAACACACAATGGAGGACAGGTATGTGAGATGTATATCCGTCCTAGATTTATAAGACTAGTTGGTATATTTAGACGGGACAGTGGCCAAGACGCCAATTGCGCACACTAGTGTAGTTATACAAAATATAGAGTAAAACTAATTTCTTCATATGATCATTTTAGTCATATATTATTCAACATTTGAAAATGATGCTTAATACCAGCTTAAATAATAACACAGTAAAGTTACTGTAAAATGTACTTATTGAAATATTCATGGATTGCAGGTCTTCTCGTGGATTTAGTTTCTGAGATGTTCTGCAGTAACCCTAATAAAAGTGGTTTGAGGACAGCTTCAAAGATGCGTTATACTTTATGTTTTAGTCGAAAGAATTTACTGTATTTTCGTCGACTAAAATGTTGAGGAATTTAGTTGACTAAATGACTAAAATATGACCAAAACTAAAATACATTTTCGTCATGGCGGAAACAGATAAAACAATGACGGACAGCGGTTGGGGTATCCGGCAGGGCCGGATACTACAGCAAATGATAAGAGGGGTCACAATGGTTTATTTATGCAGCCAATCAATGTCATTAACAGAGTACTGACTTAATGAGAGGTCAATACAGCAGTGCCAACCTAATTTTTATTACGAAACGATCAGAGAATAGCACATCCATAGATAGAGTATAAATATGTAGATGGGACACGCCTCATTGAGCTGCTATCCTATGGCGAGGCTTAGGGCATTCCGTGGTTATAGAAGCCACGAAAACTGAAACAAAGGAAGCCTGTCCATTGTCTGATAAGGTGTACAATGTCTGTACCACAAAGCTCATGAAAAACAAGATTGTTGTTATTGTTATTATTGCATGTGGGCCAAATTACTTATATTAAAAGTAAAGCACAGCGTGCACGCATGATGTTGAAAGGAATGCAGGGAATTTGTGTGCGGGGGAACATTGGACACGAAAATTATGCTGCTTGCTGCTGGGAAATTAGTATAGCTTGTCGATTTTGACTTAAAATGTTAAGTGTGGAATTTAATGACTACGTGTCTATGGATATTCTCATTCATCCAGGTCTTTGTAATCTCTGGGTATTCAAAATTGAGGCACTTTCTTCTTCTTAACCAGGGGTCCCCAAACTTTTTGACTCGGGGGCCCATTGGGTTAAAAAAATTTGGCCAAGGGCTGTATATATATATATATATATATATATATATATATATATATATATATATATATATATATACACACACACACACATATATACACACACATTTGTCGTCATTTAACATCAGTTGATGTTCATCAACATTTAACATTGTCACGTTATCGATGGGAAAATTCATTTTTGGACAGTATTATTGGCCTGAGCGGCTAGGAGACACCGGAAGTAACAAGCGGTAGAAAATGGATTAGAAAGGAAAGATGAAAAAATAAATCAAATTAAATTAAAAATAATAAAATTAAAATTAAAATTAAAAACAATTTTTTTTTTTACCTGGGACTTCCCATGGGCCGGATTTTGGATGCTGGGGGGCCGGATTCGGCCCGTGGGCCGTAGTTTGGGGACCCCTGTTCTTAACACTCTCCTAATTCTGTATCAGACTCTATTTGAACCACATATAAATTATTGCAATGTCGTATGGTGTAACACGTATCCTAGTTATCTTAAAAAACTGGAGATCCTTCAGAAGAAAGTCATACGTGTTATATCATGGGCAAACCGTAATGCTCCCTCAAATCCTCTTTTTTATGGGTACAATCCTCTGAAGCTTACGGAGTGCAACAGATTCCACAGTGCTTGTATTATGTATAACGTAGTATATGGATTCAATTCTAGACTCTGCCAGCTCATTCCAGTGACCACTATTTCTCATAGACATAACATTGGAAGTAAACCTTTATTAAGAGGTAGGGATGTCCGATAATGGCTTTTTTGCCGATATTCGATATTCCGATTGTCATGTCTGTGTGATCATGTTTTGTTTTAGTAATGTTCGGTTTAAATTTTGGACTTTTTGTGCACTTTTGTTTTGTTTTGTCACCATAGCAACCATTAGTTTCACCTGTCACGTCACGCACCTGTTTCACGTTCGGACTCACACACACCTGTCACCAATCATGTCACTGTTATTTAAGCCTACCTTTGTTCATCACTCGTTCTGCCTGCGTTGTTTTGATGTCACACCGGTTTATGTCTTGTTCTGTCCAAGTAAGTTTCCATGTCCATGCCATAGCTTCTGTTTAAGATTAGTCTCACTTGCGTTTTAGGCACGCTTGCCTCTTTTTTTGTTGTTGTTGTTGTATTGTTTATGTTCGCGGTAGTACATGATTTATGTTAATAAATCCTAGCCTACCTTCACGCTGTTGTCCGGAGCCGTCTATTTTGCATTGGAAGAACAACCCCGCAGCTAGCTGCGAACCCCACGTGACAGAACGCAGGCAGCAGACGTTCTTCCGCAGACCGGCCACGAGGAGGTGATGGAGACGCGCTGGCAAAGCTGGAAGCCAACCAGAAAGGCTTTTTCTCGCCAGCATGACGCGTCGTTCCCCCAAAACCCTCCCACGGACAAGATTCCCCAAGCAGCTCATTTTTCCTTGCCGCCGCAGGAGACCTGTGCTGATGACGTCATCCCGCCCACTGGTGATGACGTCAGAAACCAAGATTTTTTTTTTTTTAGATTCTATTTACGCCCTCTGTCAGCCGCCCACCAAGGACTTCGTTTCAAAAAATAATCCTTTTGAGAATTTTTTTTTCTAAATTTAGATTTTTTCAGACCCAGTCTAAAGTGGGGGTGGTGAATAGATTTTCTGGACAATTTAATGGGGAGGATTCTGCCCCCCTCCATACCTCCCCCCACCCACCCTTAAAGAGAGTTCCAGACCGCAGGGAGCGCGTCTGGTATCCGCTCCTTGAGGGGGGGGGGCTAGGGCTGGGAACTGCACTGGTGGGGTGACTCAGCTTAACCATGTCAAGCCACAGCCTCCCTCACGGCCGCCACCACCAGTCTTTTACCATGCCAAGCCGCAACCCCCAGCTAGACCACCTCCACCTGCACCAGTAGCTCCACGACGCCAAGCTCCGGTACCAGCTCCACGACGCCAAGCTCCGGTACCAGCTCAACGACGCCAAGCTCCGGTACCAGCTCCACAACGCCAAGCTCCGGTACCAGCTCCACGACGCCAAGCTCCGGTACCAGCTCAACAAGTCCAAGACCAAGACCCTCCACGCCAAGACCAAGACCCGCCATGCCAAGACCAAGACCAAGACCCGCCATGCCAAGACCAAGACCAAGACCAAGACCCGCCATGCCAAGACCAAGACCAAGACCCGCCATGCCAAGACCAAGACCCGCCATGCCAAGACCAAGACCAAGACCCGCCATGCCAAGACCAAGACCCGCCATGCCAAGACCAAGACCCGCCATGCCAAGACCAAGACCCACGCCAAGACCAAGACCTATACCAAGACCCACGCCGAGCTTCGCCGCCTGACGCGCCACGCCGAGCTTCGCCGCCTGACTCACCACGCCAAGCCACGCCTGCCACGATGACGACGCGCCTCCCTCCTCGTCGGTCACGGATATGGCCGCTACCTGGTCGCCCGCCACGCCAAGTGCGCCCACCTCCCAGTCGGCCACGAATGTGGCCATTCCCTGGGCGCCCGCCTCGCCTTCTGCGGCGGCGTTCCACTCGCCGCCGCCACCTAACTCTGCCCCGGTGGATACGGGGACACGTGGCCTGGCGACCCACCGCCATGTCCCCCTCCCGCCCTCCCATGACTCTTGTTGATATTTTCTGTTTTTGGACATCTGGGATCTGTCCGTAAGGGGGGGATTCTGTCATGTCTGTGTGATCATGTTTTGTTTTAGTAATGTTCGGTTTAAATTTTGGACTTTTTGTGCACTTTTGTTTTGTTTTGTCACCATAGCAACCATTAGTTTCACCTGTCACGTCACGCACCTGTTTCACGTTCGGACTCACACACACCTGTCACCAATCATGTCACTGTTATTTAAGCCTACCTTTGTTCATCACTCGTTCTGTCTGCGTTGTTTTGATGTCACACCGGTTTATGTCTTGTTCTGTCCAAGTAAGTTTCCATGTCCATGCCATAGCTTCTGTTTAAGATTAGCCTCACTTGCGTTTTAGGCACGCTTGCCTCTTTTTTTGTTGTAGTTGTTGTTGTTGTATTGTTTATGTTCGCGGTAGTGCATGATTTATGTTAATAAATCCTAGCCTACCTTCACGCTGTTGTCCGGAGCCGTCTATTTTGCATTGGAAGAACAACCCCGCAGCTAGCTGCGAACCCCACGTGACACCGATATTGTCCAACTCTTAATTACCAATACCGATATCAACCGATACCGATATATACAGTCGTGGAATTAACACATTATAATGCCTAATTTGGACAACCAGGTATGGTGAAGATTAGGTCCTTTTTAAAAAAATTAACAAAATAAAATAAGATAAATAAATTAAAAACATTTTCTTGAATAAAAAAGAAAGTAAAACAATATAAAAACAGTTACATAGAAACTAGTAATTAATAAAAATGAGTAAAATTAACTGTTAAAGGTTAGTACTACTAGTGGACCAGCAGCACGCACAATCATGTGTGCTTACGGACTGTATCCTTTGCAGACTGTATTGATATATATTGATATATAATGTAGGAACCAGAATATTAATAACAGAAAAAAACAACCCTTTTGTGTGAATGAGTGTGAATGAGTGTAAATGGGGGAGGGAGGTTTTTTGGTTTGGTGCACTAATTGTAAGTGTATCTTGTGTTTTTTATGTTGATTTAATTAAAAAAAACAAAAAAAAACGATACCGATAGTAAAAAAAACGACACAGATAATTTCCGATATTACATTTTAAAGCATTTATCGGCCGATAATATCGGACATCTCTATTAAGAGGGAAAAATCATCATCTAAAGTGTACAAGCTTTAGTATAGCCTGTAGAGGCCCGATGATCTGGAATGAGATTGATAGCTCTATAAAAGAATCACATTTTAAACATTTTTAAAAAGCGTTTTAAGCTAAATTGATTGCGACGTTATGCTTCGTACTTTTAAAACACCCCTTATGGTTGAGGAATTCACGTTAGTCGCATAATTTTGGTCTTGACCTCTGCATGTATGATGAGATTATCGCAGATCTTCAAGATGCAACCTTTTAATCAAATTTGAAAAATAGAATATTGAGACTGATTTGGTGGATTTAAAGATTCCTTTTTTATTTATAAATGAAATTGTAAATGGGTATTTGGTGGGTAGATTTTGAAATGTATTCTATTGTATTTTCTATATTATATGATGATGTATATTTTAATTGTGGGTCCCTGTCCATAAGCTGTGTGCTTTTAGAGAGGACTTTTTTGCAGAACGGACTCTGATATGAACAAAAGAAACAATAATGAAATACAAAACTATGTCTGTCTGTAAATAAATAAATTCAATTGATCGCAACTGGACTGCTTGGTTTGTTCTAAAAGACGTTTCGCCTCTCATCAGAGTAGACTTCATCAGTTCATGCTCATAGACTTAGATTGATCAGATCTAGTCTTATACTTAGATTGATCACATCTAGTCTCGCGGCTAGTGCCAAAACCCCAAATATGTATACTCCAAAAACCAGGAGGGTGTGCCTGGGCAAGGATGGTTTCACCCTATTGTATTGAGAAAAACAACTGTTTTAATGTAAACAAGCAATATTAACTGTCAAAGCCAACAACAGTCGTTGAAGTGTAAATTCCCCTGGTTAGCATTGAGGTATTGTGTGGCAGAACGATCGCTGTGAAAATAGTCGGAATCCCCCACGTAAGCATTCCATTCAGTTGTAAACAAATGGCACAAATGGCATTCTGGTCACCTTCTGTGAGCAGAATGTTTCTAACTCCTGTTATTTGTTGGACGCTATTAGCTAAACTGCAGAGTCTTTTAGGAATGATTGAAAGGACAGTGTTGTATGTGGGATACAGGTGGTGTCGCAGACCACCACCTCTGTTTAGGGATAGTATTTCAACCTTGACATAGATGGCTTCCCTCACTCTCCTTTGGTACCATCTGTCCTCCCTGTCCAGAATGTGTCCATGTTTGTTGTCAAAGGAGTGCTGTTTCTCCCTGAGGTGCAAATAGACATCTGAGTCTTGGCCTGAAGAGTTATGCTGTGCCATGTATCGGCTTAGTGGTGGTTTGGTTTAGCCAATATATGAATCAGCGCATTCATTATTACACTGGATAGCATTCACCAGATTGGTTTTGTGGGTGTGGGGTGTCCGGTCATGAGGATGCACCAGTCTCTGTCTCAGGGTGTTGTCTGGTTTGAAGTGTACTGGAATGTTGTGTTGGTTAAAAATTATTCTGAGTTTCTCACATAGACCTGATACATTTGAAATGACAATATTTTTGCGTCTGTCACCTTTTTCCTCCTCATCCACTCTGTTCTTGTTTTTTCTGGAACTGGATGCACTTTTCACAAACGACCGGCTGGGGTAAGCACAGGTTTTGGGGGCGTCCCTCAAATGCATATGCTCTTTGTCTTTGGCCCGTGGGATGGTAGGAACATTATCAGTACTGTGTTGTAGGGTTCAGATAACGCCCAGTTTGTGTTCCAGTGGGTGGTGTGAGTCAAAAAGCAGGTATTGATCGGTATGTGTGGGTTTTTGGTAAACCACAACATGGAGGCCCCTGTTTTCTCCAATGTGGACATCACGGTCCAAAAAAGACTAGATCTGACCAATCTAAGACTAAAACTAGATATGACCAAAGTCTTTGAGCATGAACTGATGAAGCCTACTCAGATGAGAAGCGAAACATCTTCTAAGACAAACCAAATAGTCCAGTTGTGATCAATTGAATGCCCTGGGATTGAGGACTATGTGTTTTAAGCATCATGTACTGTAGTTCGCTTAACATGAAGAGTGACACTTACGTATTCCTGAGTGAAATCAATAAGGTTTTGCAGGTCGATGTCGTCACGGTACGCCCGGATGTTGTTGTTAATGAACAAGTTGAGCTGGTCTTTGATCCAGTCCTTGAAGACGAAGGCTAGGATTCCCGTGGTCAACTCCAGGAAGAAGATGATTCCCAGAAATACGGAAAACTGCGGTAATTAGCAGAACATTTTAATTGTATCATTATGTCCATGTTTGTCATTACCAATTGAATGGAATGCCACGTACAAATTTGAGCAGGAAAGTGTTTTCCCGCAGGGCTCCGATGCATCCTGCAAAACCCAGAATGAACATAACTCCCCCCACCACCATGAAGAGCCACACCGGGTCCAGACCCCCGAGGTCAGTAATGGACGAAATGTTGGACAGAACCCCCTAGGAGACACAAAGACAAAGTAACTTAACAAAAATCTTACATTTATTCTTTCTTCCTATCACACAATTTATTTAAAAAACACATTTTATTAAATTATTATTTCATAATATTAAAATCATTTAAAATAAACAACAAATATACAATACAACGATACAAATGTTGACCATTATATGTTTTACTATTTTACATTCTAGTAAAAAGATAAATGCTGCGTATATTTAGGGTTTAAAAAAATGTTTATCAATAATGTTTAGTAACTACAGAAAATAAAGTCAGTGATGTAAAATGCTTTCTGTGTAAAGCTTGTTGAGTTTATTTTGTAGGAATTTATTTTAACTTTTTTATTTTTTGCTAATATATATTTTTTTTATAACCAATCTATATTCACAGAGCGCCATCCATGTGGTGACCCATCAGTCCTGTCATATTTGTGTTTCCTTGTACTTTATGGGTGCAATGAACATGACAATCGAAATACATGATAATAATCACCATATAAAATAATTTTTCATGCTAGGTTTTTTTTATCTTTGCATGGTTTTCTGCGTTTGTATTTGTTTTTGTTATAGTAGCTTATTTTGTTGAAAATGTTGAGAATTGTTCGCCATCGTACGTAACGATTTTAAATTTGACCATTTCCGCTAAAGCTACAGACTTTTTAATGATTCTTATAACATAATATAATTGTTTACATTTTGATACTCAGGTGCCAGCAACTCATACAGGAGTTTGTACAAATTAATACAAATAATATTTCAATATTTCAGTGATGTAAAATGCTTTCTGTGTAAAGCTTGTTGAGTTTATTTTGTAGGAATTTATTTTAACTTTTTTATTTTTTGCTAATATATATATATATTTTTTAACCAATCTATATTCACAGAACGGGTGACCCACCAGTCCTGTCATATTTGTGTTTCCTTGTACTTTATGGGTGCAATGAACATGACGATCGAAAATACATGATAATAATCCCCATATAAAATAATTTTTCACGCTAGTTTTTTTTTAATCTTTGCATGGTTTTCTGCATTTGTATTTGTTTTTGTTACAGTAGCTTATTTTGTTGAAAATGTTGAGAATGGTTCGCCATCGTACGTAACGATTTTAAATTTGACTATTTCCGCTAAAGCTACAGACTTTTTAATGATTCTTATAACATAGTATAATTGTTTACATTTTGATACTCAGGTGCCAGCAACTCATACAGGAGTTTGTACAAATTAATACAAATAATATTTAAATTCAGGTGGTCCCTGAAAAAGTCTCTTACTGCTGTTGCTGCTTCACTCACAAGACCAGCTGGGCTCATCAATCTATCTCCGATTAGTTTAAAAAGTGCAACATTTTACATTTCAATGTTATTATTAATTTACCGTGTTTTCTGGACCTTGGGCGCACCAGATTATAAGGCGCACTGCCGATGAGTGGGTCTCTTCAGGTCTATTTTCATACAAAAGGCGCATTAAAGTGGTCATATTATGATTTTTTTCTAAATTAAAAACACTTCCTTGTGGTCTACATCAGTGGTCCCCAACCTATTTGTAACTGCGGACCGGTCAATGCTTGAAAATTTGTCCCACGGGGGGGATGTTTTTTTTTTTGTCATAAAAAATACAATCATGTGTGCTTACGGACTGTATCCCTGCAGACTGTATTGATCTATATTGATATATAATGTAGGAACCAGAAATATTAATAACAGAAAGAAACAACCCGTTTGTGCGAATGAGTGTAAATGGGGGAGGGAGGTTTTTTAGGTTTGGTACACTAATTGTAAGTGTATCTTGTGCTTTTTATGTTGATTTAATTTAAAAAATATAATGTTTTAATTATTTATTTATTTTTATTTCTTGTGCGGCCCGGTACCAGTCAATCCACGGACCGGTATCGGGCCGCGGCCCGGTGGTTGGGGACCACTGGTCTACATAACATGTTATGGTAGTTCCTTAGTCAAAATGATGCATAGATTATGTTTTACAGATCATCCTAAAGTCACTTTCTGACAATCGCTTCAGGATGCGCCGTTTTGTGGGCGGTCTTATTTACGTGGCTCACCTTCGACCAAGTCTTCTCCCCGTCATTTTCGTTGTAGCGTGCAAGGACGGACGGGAGTGGAAGAAGTGTCAAAAAATGGAGCTAACTGTTTTAATGACATTCAGACTTTACTTAAATCAACAACGGAGCAGCATCTCCTCATCTGTGGCTCACTAGTGCAAAAACAACACTAGAAATGCGTCCCGTGAAAAAACGTCCGACTGGAACTCTCTAATAACTAAAGTTTTGTGGGTGAATAATGTAAACTCACGACACTGGTAGTTTTTAGCGCTTCTATAGCGAGATATAAGTTAGAACTTTACGCTACTTTATATTAGAAATGGCAACAGTAGAGGGTTGAATGTGCTATAACAAGAAGATAGTGAAAAAGAAGAAGCTTATCGATTACGGCATTGGCACGGACTACAGCGGTGGATGTTCGCAAATTTTCAGGACTTATGCAGATCTCAAATACACATCAGCAGGTAACAGAAGGTAAGAACATTTGTTTTTGCATAATATTGCGAAACAAAACGCCAGATAATATGTCTGCTAATGGGTGCCATTTTGCGGTCAATATACACACACTATAGTAATACTTGGATCTCTGACTACGGTAGTCGTAATGGGCCGACATTCCATCAAGCGGTGCGTCTTCAAAGTCATACTAAAACATTTTGACAGATTTTTGAGTGCAGTGTGTAATGTTTTTTATTTTCAATGGAACATTTAAAGTTTTGGTGTTGTTTACTGGCGTCATATTGCAGTCCACTCATATCTCTTATGTGTGACTGCCATCTACTGTTCACACTTATAATTTCACCATGTACCAAATAAAATGGATTCATGGTCAATAAGCACAACCAGAATTATTCTGTACATTAGGCGCACCGGGTTATAATGCGCACTGTCGATTTTTGCAAAAATGAAAGGATTTTAAGTGCGCCTTATAGTCCGAAAAATACGGTACACTTGAAGAAATAGTCATGTATGCGCAGTAATGGAATTTTACAGCACAAGTAAAGTACAAGTTCACTTGCAATTCCTTCCTCACTTTAAAATGGCACTTTTGAGACTTGAGACAGTTCAAGTTTAAAAACTGTCCAATTTAGAAGTTTGCAATTATAACATGTTTATGATGAGGAGTAATAGTAAAGTACATTTGTATTTTATAACAGAGTTTCATCATTTCAGTGATTATTTGATTTCGAACCCTATGAATAGAAGTCGAAACAATTGTGGAACTTGATCCCCAACTGGTCACAGCAGGTATTGACGGTTTTATTGTGGATAACCTACAGCACACCTGTGCAATCATCATGCTGTTGAATTAGTATCTTGACGTGCCACAACACAGATTTAGTATTTGGGAGAAATAGACATTTTGTGTTCGTATAAACAAAATAATATCAGATTTCATGTAAAAATGGGAGCAAGAACTAAAGTGTACAATCAAAGAAAGTCGGACTCACCTTCTCACTCCATGCCCACAGTCCGATGCCAACCAAGGCCATGCCGAGCAACTGCAAAATAAGAAGACACATCCTAAACTTTGGAAACATTGTTTTTATTCTCAAAAAGATACAATACACATTTCCCTGGAAAAAAATTTTTTTTTAATATGTCTGATTTTTAATGTGAAAAAAAAAACATTTATATTCAAGCTTTTTTAAATTGTTTAAAAATAAACCTTTCGTCAAGATATACCTGTCCCTTGAACTTGTGAATGTAATGACATTTGAGAAAGTATGATTTATAAACTCTACAAATATGAATAAATGGGAACTAACCTGGAAGCATTTACTGACATATATTGAATCATAACTTATAGATATTTTAAAAAATTGTTGTATCTTTTTTGTAGTTGTATTCCTTTTTTATTATTGTTATTGTTTGTTTTATTGTCCCCACACTACTATTGCTTTTTTGTGTCACTTTTGATATGGTTTTGTCACGGTTTACTTGCTTTTTTTTGTGACTTTTTTTTTTTTACATC
This sequence comes from Nerophis lumbriciformis, assembly GCF_033978685.3. NCBI lineage: Eukaryota > Metazoa > Chordata > Actinopteri > Syngnathiformes > Syngnathidae > Nerophis > Nerophis lumbriciformis. The sequence goes on along the minus strand of NC_084552.2, from coordinate 17,252,573 downwards.
TGTAAATGTAAACGAAAATGTGACTTTCGTCTTCTTTTTTAAGTGTGAACAGTGGAGAGGTCCCTGGGAGGTGATCAAATGATCACTTCCTGAGGATCTTTGATACAGAGGAATATTCAACCATCTTGCTATCTGGATCGTCTGCTGATCCCGAGCCAGTGCAGGATGGATGGATGTATACAATATCTGGGTACTTTTTCCTAATGTCTATAGTGTAAACTTTGAGTTGTTAAAGCCCTCTCCTCAAGCGTGCATGTGAGTGTGTATGAGTGCATGTGTGCATGTATGAAGGATCTGACTGAGCAAAGTATGATTGGCAAATGTGATTTTAACTGTAAAATTAAATAAAAATATATTTGCAAATATATATATATATATATATATATATATATATATATATATATATATATATATATATATTTGCAAATATATATATATATATATATATATATATATATATATATATATATATATATATATATATATATATATATACATATATATATACACCGGTATATATATATATATATATACACATACATACAGGTAAAAGCCAGTAAATTAGAATATTTTGAAAAACTTGATTTATTTCAGTAATTGCATTCAAAAGGTGTAACTTGTACATTATATTTATTCATTGCACACAGACTGATGCATTCAAATGTTTATTTCATTTAATTTTGATGATTTGAAGTGGCAACAAATGAAAATCCAAAATTCCGTGTGTCACAAAATTAGAATATTACTTAAGGCTAATACAAAAAAGGGATTTTTAGAAATGTTGGCCAACTGAAAAGTATGAAAATGAAAAATATGAGCATGTACAATACTCAATACTTGGTTGGAGCTCCTTTTGCCTCAATTACTGCGTTAATGCGGCGTGGCATGGAGTCGATGAGTTTCTGGCACTGCTCAGGTGTTATGAGAGCCCAGGTTGCTCTGATAGTGGCCTTCAACTCTTCTGCGTTTTTGGGTCTGGCATTCTGCATCTTCCTTTTCACAATACCCCACAGATTTTCTATGGGGCTAAGGTCAGGGGAGTTGGTGGGCCAATTTAGAACAGAAATACCATGGTCCGTAAACCAGGCACGGGTAGATTTTGCGCTGTGTGCAGGCGCCAAGTCCTGTTGGAACTTGAAATCTCCATCTCCATAGAGCAGGTCAGCAGCAGGAAGCATGAAGTGCTCTAAAACTTGCTGGTAGATGGCTGCGTTGACCCTGGATCTCAGGAAACAGAGTGGACCGACACCAGCAGATGACATGGCACCCCAAACCATCACTGATGGTGGAAACTTTACACTAGACTTCAGGCAACGTGGATCCTGTGCCTCTCCTGTCTTCCTCCAGACTCTGGGACCTCGATTTCCAAAGGAAATGCAAAATTTGCATGGTTGGGTGATGGTTTGGGGTGCCATGTCATCTGCTGGTGTCGGTCCACTCTGTTTCCTGAGATCCAGGGTCAACGCAGCCGTCTACCAGCAAGTTTTAGAGCACTTTATGCTTCCTGCTGCTGACCTGCTCTATGGAGATGGAGATTTCAAGTTCCAACAGGACTTGGCGCCTGCACACAGCGCAAAATCTACCCGTGCCTGGTTTACGGACCTTGGTATTTCTGTTCTAAATTGGCCCGCCAACTCCCCTGACCTTAGCCCCATAGAAAATCTGTGGGGTATTGTGAAAAGGAAGATGCAGAATGCCAGACCCAAAAACGCAGAAGAGTTGAAGGCCACTATCAGAGCAACCTGGGCTCTCATAACACCTGAGCAGTGCCAGAAACTCATCGACTCCATGCCACGCCGCATTAACGCAGTAATTGAGGCAAAAGGAGCTCCAACCAAGTATTGAGTATTGTACATGCTCATATTTTTCATTTTCATACTTTTCAGTTGGCCAACATTTCTAAAAATCCCTTTTTTGTATTAGCCTTAAGTAATATTCTAATTTTGTGACACACGGAATTTTGGATTTTCATTTGTTGCCACTTCAAATCATCAAAATTAAATGAAATAAACATTTGAATGCATCAGTCTGTGTGCAATGAATAAATATAATGTACAAGTTACACCTTTTGAATGCAATTACTGAAATAAATCAAGTTTTTCAAAATATTCTAATTTACTGGCTTTTACCTGTATATATATATTTTTATTTTTATTTATTTTTTTTTAAACTGTCCCTTAAAACAGTGGTCCCCAACCTTTTTATAGAATAGAATAGAAAGTACTTTATTGATCCCTGGGGGAAATTCTGCACCACAGTTCGCTCACAATAGACAATAAACACTTAGGTATTTTTACATGTGAATAATATAAATACAGTCTATTATACAGCATTATTCACATGTGAATAATATAAATAGTCTATTATACAACATTATTCACATGTGAATAACATAAATACAGTCTATTATACAGTATTATTCACATGTGAATAATATAAATACAGTATATTATACATTTAAGTACAGTTAAAAAGTAACATACATTTTGCACCACGGACCGGTTTAATGTAGGTATTATTTTCACGGACCGGCTTCCCACTTGTGAAAAATACAACTCACTATAACGCTGAATTAGTGGGACCGATGGGCTTGTTTCTTTGTAATGAAATGCTGATGGAAATCAGCCTTATTTGGCTACAATTTGTCACATTTATTTTTGATATGTTCATTAATGTGCATTGTATCATGTCACAAAGTTATACCAAAATGGCAACTTCCTATGAGGAGTTTTATTGTACATCTATAAACAAGCTCATTGGTGTGTCTAGTGCACAGGTATCAAACTGATCTGGCCCTCCACGTCATTTTATATGGCCCGCAAAAGCCTGAAAATAATATGTGTCAAAACAATACCTCATATTTTTTCCCATTCACACACACATTCACACACTGATGGCGGGAGCTGCCATGCAAGGCGCTAACCAGCACCCATCAGGAGCAAGGGTGAAGTGTCTTGCCCCAGGACACAACGGACTTGACTAGGATGGTAGAAGGTGGGGATTGAACCCCAGTAACCAGCAACCCTACGATTGCTGGCACGGCCACTCTACCAACTTCGCCACGCCGCCCCTTTTTGTTTTAAATCCACAGTTGATGATTTTATGGTACCACATTTTAGTATGGTAAAAAACTGGCAGCTGAGTTCCCAAAATAAAATTAAACAGCGGTAATGTATTTCTATCTACAGTAATATGTTGTAAAAATTAGGGATGTCCGATTATATCGGACTACCGATATTATCGGCCGATAAATGCTTTAAAACGTACTATCGGAAATTATCGGTATCGGTCTCAAACAGTAAAATGTATTACTTTTTAAAACGCCGTTGTGTACATGGACGTAGGGAGAAGTACAGAGCGGCAATAAACCTTGAAGGCACTGCCTTTGCGTGCCGGCCCAGTCACATAATATCTATGGCTTTTGACACACAAGTGAATGCAAGCATGCTTGGTCAACAGCCATACAGGTTACACTGAGGGTGGCCGTACAAACAACTTTAACACTGTTACAAATATGCACCACACTGTGAACCCACACCAAACAAGAATGACAAACACATTTCGGGAGAACATCCACACTGTAACACAACATAAACACAACAGAACAAATACCCAGAACCCCTTGCAGCACTAACTCTTCCGGGATGCTACAATATACACCCCCTGCTACCCCCTACCCCCCCAACCCCGCCCACCTTAACCTCATGAGCATGTCCCAAATTCCAAGCTGCTGTTTTGAGGAATGTTAAAAAAAAACAATGCACTTTGTGACTTCAATAATAAATATGGCAGTGCCATGTTGGCACTTTTTTCCATAACTTGAGTTGAAGTTGTTCTCTTATTTTGGAAAATTTTGTTACATTGTTTAATGCATCCAGTGGGGCATCACAACAAAATTAGGCATAATAATGTGTTAATTCCATCCATCCATCCATCCATCCATTTTCTACCGCTTATTCCCTCGGGGGGCGCTGGAACCTATCTCAGCTACAATCGGGCGGAAGGCGGGGTACACCCTAGACAAGTCGCCACCTCATCATGTGTTAATTCCACAACTGTATATATCGGTATCGGTTGATATCGGTATCGGTAATTAAGAGTTGGACAATATCGGAATATTGGATATCGACAAAAAAGCCATTATCGGACATCTCTAGTAAAAATAATAATAATAATAAAATAACACCATATATTTTACAGTAAAAGTCTGGCAACTAAGCTGCCAGACTGTAAAAAACAGTGGTCAAATCCACAGATTCTTGTTACTCTTTACGTAATTTTTGTTTTTAATATTTAAAGTCATACGCAAATTCATTAATTGTTTACGGTTACAAGCGGCCCTCTATTGGCAGCCATGACTGCGATGTGGCTCTCAATGAAAACAAGTTTGACACCCTTGGTCTAGTGGGACAGGCCAAAGTTAAGTCGGGAGAAAATGAAGTCCTTTATAAATTATTTATTGTTTCTCTCCAGCCCGGTAACAAATGCGTCACAGACCGGTGGTTGGAGACCACTGCCTTAAAATTTTTTATTTTCCCTATAATTTTTCTACCCCAACGTTTTTCCCATAATATTAACCCTTAATATTAACCCTTGTGTGGTGTTTGGGTCTGTGGGACCTGTTTTCATTTTTTATTAAAAGAAAAATGATACACTTAATGAATTTTTCAAACTGAGACACACTGACTTTGGCTCATTTTCTGTGAAGAACATATATCAGAATACATATTTAATGACCACACACCATACACCCCCCCTACACATTTCTATTACCGTATTTTTCAGAGTATAAGTCGCACCGGAGTATAAGTCGCACCTGCCGAAAATGCATTATAAAGAAGGAAAAAAACATATATATAAGTTGCACTGGAGCCCGGCCAAACTATGAAAAAAACTGCGACTTATAGTCCGAAAAATACGGTACATATAAGATGTCCGGGTCCACTGGACCGGGGGCTAATAGAAGTGTGAAAATTGATGTTCTGTGTACCACCCACTCCCCCACCCACCCACCCACACACACACAACAGGCCTAGACAGGAGGAGGACAGAGTGTAGGTACACAGAACATCAGAGGGTCAAATGTGCGAGAAAATGAGAGCAGACCGTGTTGACAAACAATGTTGCAACCTTGTGATGCAGAAACTGGCAACGTTCATATTGTTGTTACTCAGCCAGCGTTTGTGGGTCTGATGGACCCGTTGCATTTTGTGGCTTTTAATGCCTCACAAACAAACACTTTTACGTAAAATACTGAACAGATGTTTATTGGGATAAGGTAAACATATGCCGATAAACAGAGACGGTATGGGACCCGTTGCATTTTGTGGCTTTTAATGCCTCACAATCAAACACTTGTATGTTAAAATACTGAACAGATGTTTATTGGGATAAGGTAAAGTTAAAAGTTAAAGTTAAAGTACCAATGATTGTCACACACACACTAGGTGTGGCGAAATTATTCTCTGCATTTGACCCATCACCCTTGATCACCCCCTGGGAGGTGGGGGGAGCAGTGGGCAGCAGCGGTGGCTGCGCCCGGGAATCATTTTGGTGATTTAACCCCCAATTCCAACCCTTGATGCTGAGTGCCAAGCAGGGAGGTAATGGGTCCCATTTTTATAGTCTTTGGTATGACTCGGCCGGGATTTGAACTCCCAACCTACCGATCTCAGGACGGACACTCTAACCACTAGGCCACTGAGTAGGTAAACATATGTAAACATATGTAAACATATGTTCAGTATTTTAACATAAAAAGTGTTTGATTGTGAGGCATTAAAAACCACAAAATGCAACGGGTCCATCAGACCCACAAACCCTGGCTAAGTAAGAACAATATGAACATTACACAAGGGTTAAAGTAACATTATCATGTGTACTATACGAGAACATATAGAAAATCCACAAGTACATTGTGTTCAAAAGTAAAATACACTACATAAATATGCAACTTTATTACATAGAGAATAAAAAGCGTGATTGTAATAATGCTGTGAAACTAATGTTTTATGACTCCTATATTCTATTGTTTATGTTGCTGGCAAGGCTGACATTGAAGGGCACCAACAACAAACAAGAAGCCGATTAGCAGCTGCTAGCATCCCCAGCAGTAGGATTACAAGAGCTGGCATTACATTGGATTTAAATGACATTTAAAGGCGAATACGAACAAAATGTCCACCTTGTTCGAAGGCTTCCTTCCATCAATCTTACCCAGAAGAGGATGTTGAATCCAAAAATGAAGTATTTGATGCAGCAGCTGACTTCGTGGCCTTTGTATTGATTCCCCGACATGTTTAACAGGCATCATCGACTGGATCTAATCCGTAAATGTAAGAATAAGATAACATGAATAATAGCGGCAATAAAAAAAACGGCCTTTCGTGCTCGTTTACGGGCTTTGTGGAGCATGTAGGTTCATCATTGAATTTTTATCAAATCAACGATGTCCTTTCCTGCTGATTTACGTCATAATTAGGCACTAAAGCTAGATTCTAAAAAGGTCGCGACAGATGATGTCCGTTTGACGCTAAATAACGCGGAATATTCGCCACACCGTTTATTTTGTCTGATAATATTGCGACGAGCAGGTGGAGGCGGGACCAATGAGGCAAGTACCACGCACTGATTGGCTGGGGAAGTATTTGACAGACAGCACGCTAAGCCAATTCCACAAAAATGCTTCACTTCCGGAGCTGTAGCACGTAATTTCCTTCCACTGCATCTGAGTTAGTGAACAAACCCCCTCTATATACGCACGTTATTCGTCCAGGAAGAGTCAATATACAACAGGCCCGCGTTCCACATCTGGCCCGCCCAAGTTTTTCATTTGGCCTGCCGAATAGGCTCGATGAAAGCATTAAAACTAGGGTTGATCGTGTATGCAGTACTCCCGCCAGCCCGCGGGGCGACAGCGAGTGTTATGTGTCACAGTGACGCAGCAGTAGGGTGAGTAGAAGAAGACTACTCAATTCAACCCTGGAAAACAAATCTAAATAAATTGCTAAAAATCGGACTTTTAACGACGACTGTACAACAAAGAATGAATGTTCTACCCTGAGCAAGTATTCGAGTCGTTGTTTTCTGGCGGACCTTTTAAGCGATGGACACATCGATCCAGACAAGCAGCATACAGTGTAAGTTTCATCACAAAACTTGGTCAACCATTTGTAAGTAGATATAATATATTTTTTGCATACATACATTTAGTTTGTGTTGTATTAAAATGTATGACTTTGCAATGTATTTTGTATTCCTGTGTTGTTTTTTGTTTGAGAGTGACGATCAAAACTTGTTTAATACACGTAGTGCTAAATTTGACCAGTAGAGGGAGACAACGCTATTGTTAACTAGCTGCACACGCTGGATTGATTTATTGATTTAAACTTTTATTAGTAGATTGCACAGTACAGTACATATTCCGTACAATTGACCACTGAATGATAACACCCGAATAAGTTTGTCAACTTGTTTAAGTCGGGGTCCACGTTAATCAATTCATGGAAACGAGTAGCGAGGGCAGAATAATGAATTCATTGACAGTGCAGTGTGAAAGCCTATGTGTATATTTTGCCATTAGGTAAACACAGTCTCAAATAAATATAAACTGTGGATGCACTTTCTGATGAAACATCCCCATTTTGATATCCGGCCCCTGAGCCTTTGGGCTTTTGAAACTGCAGCCCTCTTTGTTTTGTAATTGAATAGCCTAGATATACAATAATACAAATTATGACAAACTATTTTACCAAATAACATAGTTACCGTTATTTTGGATTTTTGCAAACATTGCATCCTTAAAATAATTTTACAAAATTAATTTATTTCAGAGTTCAAAACTTATGAAATGGGTAATGTTTTTTTGCCAAACATATCAAAAATAAAATAAATGAATAAATGAATTCATAGATTTGAATGCAGATATATTGTACAGTTTGCAAATGATAAATCCACAAGTTGAAATGGTTTACAAATAATACAATCCAATTTATTTTCATAAAATAGCGATAGCAAGTTAGGTTCAAATTTTCCAAGAAGAAAATATGTTTAAATAAATAAAACATTTATAGTATGAAATAAAGTTGTCATACTAAAATAAAAAGTATGCTTGAAGAAAAATATGTCATATTGAAGGAAAAATGTTGTAACTGCACAAATTTGTAATGTTTCAAGAATTAAAGTCGGAATGTGATTTATTTTTTAAAGTCTTAATTATATGATAAAAAAAAGTCATACATTTACAAGAAAAATGTTAATATTACAATAATAATGTTGTAATGGAATAAAGTTATGACATTATGAAAACATTCTTATTGTTATGACAAAAAAGTTGTAATTATAATAGAAAATATATTAAATTAGAAATTTAGTTGGAAAAAAAAACTCATAATTACCTGACCAAAAAAACAATATTTTAAAAGAAGGAATTAATATTAAAGAATACTGGGACCCATGGGTTGAGTCGCAGCGATAATTGGTGTGTTCCCAAGAGGCAGCGTGCAGGTAAAAAGTATATCATGTGATGACAAAAACAAAAGGTGAGTGCTGCAAAGGGAAAGACTGAAGCTTAGGCAATACTACACATAACGAAACTAAACTGATCAGGCTATAAAACAAAATGCTGGAGAAGAGCAAAGATTTACTCGTAAGACATACAGCAAGAGAAGCATCCACAAACAAAAGGTAGCAGCCGCTACCAAGTTAAATAGTATTGATTGTAAAAGAAAACAGGTGCAGGAAGTGCTCAGAGGCAAGTGTGTAAGTGCTGCAGGAGAACACAAACAAAACAAAGTGCAACCAAAATAAAAGCGCTAAACCACAACTAAGACACTAAACACAGGAAAAACGCCAATACACTCAAAATTCGGCACGATCTGGTTTAACAGATCATGACAGAATACAGTGTATTTTGCTCCACAGTAAGAAATAACCAATCTAAAGTCTTGTTTAAAATATAATATATTTATTTTTAATAAATACAATATAAATACAAATACAGTGTTGCAAAAAAGACAATTAGTAAAAAAAAAAAAAAAAAATGAAGCATAGTAACATATGTCCTTTGTTTTGTGAAGTGCATCAGTGTCATAACAGTAAAGAAAAATACATTTGTATTTAAAGAGGCTGGTTGAAGTGTCCCATGAACGGAATAGCTCCGGTTCCTTTGTGCTGGATAAGGAAGAGGAAAGGTCGATCCAAAGTGAGCTCCTCTACCGCCATTCGAGAGAACATCACAGCAGCTAAAAGCACAAGAAAAGGTCACTATCTAATAAATAAATAAAGTACTGTACTTAAAACTAAACTTATATAGTACAGGTCAAAAGTTTGGACACACCTTCTCATTCAATATGTTTTCATTATTCTTATGACTATTTACATTGTAGATTGTCACTGAAGGCATCAAAACTATGAATGAACACATGTGGAGTTATGTACTTATCAAAAAAAGGTGAAATAACTGAAAACATGTTTTATATCCTAGTTTTTCCAAATAGCCACCCTTTGCTCTGATTACTTTTTCACACACTCTTGGCATTCTCTCTTTGAGCTTCAAGAGGTCGTCACCTGAAATGGTTTTCACTTCACAGGTGTGCTTGAAGCTCATCCAGAGAATGCCAAGAGTGTGCAAAACACTAATCAGCGCAAAGGGTGGCTATTTTGAAGAAACTAGAATATAAAACATGTTTTCAGTTATTTCACCTTTTTTTTGTTATGTACATAACTCCACATGTGTTCATTCATAGTTTCGATGCGTTGTAACAGCTTCTTCCCTCAGGCCGTAAGACTCTTGAACGCATCATAATTAAATTATCCCCTCAACTCCCCCCTAAAATGGATTAACTCGCTGGAATAAAAAAGACAATATAACATACATCCATAAACGTGGACGCATGCAATATATTTATCTGTACAGTAATCTATTTATTTATTTATAAAAATGTATATATATTTATTTATTTTATATATATATATATTTATATATTATTTATATATCCATCCATCCATTTTCTACCGCTTATTCCCTTTGGGGTCGCGGGGGGCACTGGAGCCTATCTCATTTATTTATTTATATATGCACCTTATTGCTTTTTTTATCCTCCACTACCATGAGCTTATGTAACGAAATTTCGTTCTTATCTGTGCTGTAAAGTTCAAATTTGAATGACTATAAAAAAAGAAGTCTAAGTCTCAGTTCAGTGACAATCTACAATGAAAATACCATGAATTGATTTACGTGGACCCCAACTTAAACAAGTTGAAAAACTTATTCGGGTTTTACCATTTAGTGGTCAATTGTACGGAATATGAACTGAACTGTGCAATCTACTAATAAAAGTTTCAATCACTCAATCAAAATAAAGAAAACGCATTGAATGAAGGGAAGGTGTGTCCACATTTTTGGCCTGTACTGTATATATGTGTTTATATAATATATATGTGTATATATGTATTAAAACTGAAAGTATAAATAGTATACATAAATACAGTACTGTATTTAGTAATGTCATATATTTACATGAGGCCCAGAATTCCTGACGTATGTTAAGTACAATACAAATACAATCTATTATTATTTAATTATAGTATGTATGTATAAGCTCCATTATGCTCCTTTGATCTCCGACTCTTACCTGTGGCTGACGCTCCTTTTGTTCCCCGCTCATTGACCTCTAGCTTCACAGTCTGGAAAACCTTGGACACGCATAGCCTCTCATCACCTGAAGAGTTCAAGGAAACAAGACAAGGTTAGCTTTGAACTCGGGTCTGAAGGAGTAACCGGTTGGCTGATTCATTCCGCTGATTATAGCCATTAGAGAATAATCGATAGTCTCTCGACCTTTGGCTGAATACGCCAATGTTTAGGAAACCTTTAATTTGGTCTGTAATTCTTGTTTTCCTAATTCTGTTGACTGAATTTTGAGTTTTGTTCTCGTACAATTATGATTTTATTCTTAAATCATTGACAATATAAATTATATCTTTATTCTACAGTATAACTATTTTACATTATCCTTATAACATAACCAAATGCATGCTTCTCTTTCCTGGCTAACAGTGCGGAACAGGTTGTCAGCTAATACTCTAATATTGTTCAAATCTGTAACCGGTAGTAAAACTCCTGCTTTGCTCATGGCCCAAATAGTTCACAGTAGCACTATACATAATCATAATACCAGGGCGTCTAGTGAGGGGCATCTGTACTCCCTCGTCCCAGGAAGAATGCTTTGCGGAAATCTTTTATTTATAGATCTGTATCGCTCTGGAATAACCTGCCTCGAATTCTCACCGGCATTGAAAGTAAACAGGTTTTTAAAAGGAAAGTAATATCTTATCTGAGTCTTTAAATTAGTTTGCTTGTTGATGATTTTGTTTGGTTTTGTATTGTGTAGTTATATTTACATGGTAATTATTATTCTGTGACTGTAAATTGTTTGCTAGTTTTCTTATTGATGCTTTTATTTTTTCTGTATTGTGTAGTTATAATTATATGCTTTTACTTGTATTGTATTGAGTTTGTGGACCCCAGGAAGACTAGTGGGTTGTTGTGGCAACCAGCTAATGGGGATCCTTAATACAAATCAAAAATCAAATCAAATAACATTGCCACTTTTTCTCTTAGGTTTTTCATGGGACACATTTATTTTTCTATTAGAAATGGCAACAGCGGAGGATGAATGTCCCATAACAAGAAGATAGAGAAAAAGAAGAAGCTTATCGACTACAAAGGCGGAAGCGCGCACATTTTCAGGACTTATGCAGATCCCAAATACAGATCAGCAGGTACCAGAAGGTAAGAAAAGTTGCTTTTGCATAATATTGCGAAACAAAACGCCAGATAATATGTCTTACCTTATACACACACCATAATAATACTCTTATATTTAATGCGCCAACAATCCATCAAGCGGTGCGGCTTCATAGCTTACCAAAGTTGTACTAAAACATTTTGATAGATTTTTGAGCGCCGTGTGTAATGTTCTATATTTTCAATGGAACATATACAAAGTTGGTGTTGTTTTCTTGAGTCATATTGCCATCATATTGTAGTCTACATGTATCTCTTATGTTTGACTGCCATCTACTGGTCACACTTATCATTACACCATGTACCAAATAAAATTGCTTCGAGGTCGGTAAGAAAAAACAGAATTATTCCTTACATCAGCCGCATGAGGTTATACGGCGCACTGTCGAGTTTTGAGAAAGAAAAATGATTTTAAGTGTGCCTTATAGTCTGGAAAATACTAGAGATGTCCGATAATGGCTTTTTTGCCGATATCCGATATTCCGATATTGTCCAACTCTTAATTACCGATTCCGATATTAACCGATACCGATATATACAGTTGTGGAATTAACACATTATTATGCCTAATTTTGTTGTGATGCCCCGCTGGATGCATTAAACAATGTAACAAAGTTTTCCAAAATAAATCAACTCAAGTTATGGAAAAAAATGCCAACATGGCACTGCCATATTTATTATTGAAGTCACAAAGTGCATTATTTTTTTTAACATGCCTCAAAACAGCAGCTTGGAATTTGGGACATGCTCTCCCTGAGAGAGCATGAGGAGGTTGAGGTGGCCGTGGTAGCGGGGGGTGTATATTGTAGCGTCCCGGAAGAGTTAGTGCTGCAAGGGGTTCTGGGTATTTGTTCTGTTGTGTTTATGTTGTTTTACGGTGCGGATGTTCTCCTGAAATGTGTTTGTCATTCTTGTTTGGTGTGGTTTCACATTGTGGCGCATATGTGTAACCGTGTTAAAGTTGTTCATACGGCCACCCTCAGTGTGACCTGTATGGCTGTTGACCAAGTATGCATTGCATTTACTTGTGAGTGTGTGAAAAGCCATAGATATTATGTGATTGGGCCGGCACGCAAAGGCAGTGCCTCTAAGGTTTATTGGCGCTCTGTACTTCTCCCTACTTCCGTGTACACCTCGGTGTTTTAAAAAGTCATACATTTTACTTTTTGAAACCGATACCGATAATTTTGAAACCGATACCGATAATTTCTGATATTACATTTTAAAGCATTTATCGGCCGATAATATCGGCAGTCCGATATTATCGGACATCTCTAGAAAATACGGTATTCAGTTTTGCAACATTTGCATACAATTTCCCAGACATATTGTGGACATTTTTTTATTGTTGGAATGACAACTCGGTGTGCGTTGTTTTATTGTTGTACTCACCGGTGATGCGTGTAAAATCGGCAGTAGCTAGATTGAAAATGTTTCCCAAGCCCATGTTGACGAGAGCATCCTTTAAATTGACGTCGGAGTTGAGCGTAAACCTAAAAAACAACAATGTCAATAATGATAAATCAATAAGGTGCTAATAAATAGCACAATCCAGCAAGCATAGCCTACACCTTACCTGGGCATGGATAATTGTCTCCGAACATGACGTAGTTCCGATCGCCACTGCTTGATCCTCTGGCTGCTCAGTTCGCTACTGAGCGCGCTCAGTGGCACGTCGCGCTCGAAGGGCGACACTAGCAGCATGCTAAGTGAGTCACCCTCGTATGGCAGCTCCAGAACATCATAATCCACGCCGTCGGATGTCACAAACTCACCTGTAGACGCGGAACCAAATCTAGTTAGCTGATAAGATCCTTTGTTGATTCGTAAGATCATTTGAGGCTCACCGTAGTTGAAGCGGCTGGTCAACGTCATCATGCTAACCGGGACAGCACTGCCGTTAGCACAGTGGAACATTCTTTCATGGGTCCGCCTGGGCTCGAATGGAACTTTCCAGAGCCCCTGGAAGTGGAGGGCGTTCAGGAGAACAAGGCGTGTCTCATCCGACACCGATCCCGGCGCCAAAAAGTTGGGAATGGCTCCTGCAAAAAAAAATGGAAACAAACAAGTGAACAAATTTGTGTGGAGGACGGCGGGCCAAAAAAATAAAATAAAGTTACGTTTTTTTCAATACTGCAAGAAAAAAGCTTACATTTTGCAAGAAATTGTCAACATAACGGGAATAAAGTTACGCTACGATAGGGAAAAAAGTTATGAGAAATATTACAAGCCTCAAATTGAACTCTAAACGAGAAGAAAGTTGTAATACTGCAAGAATAGTCACGTAATCACGACACTGAACTATTACGAGAAAAAAGGCACCATTTTATAGGAAAAAAAATAGACATTTTTACGGAATAATGTCATGGTTGCAAATGTAAAACCATTTTTGCAATAACAGCGACATCATTTTGGAAGTATAAGATCGTAATATTAGGAGAAAAAAGTTGTCAGAAGTATAATGTGGTAGTTATAGAAATAAATTGATTACAAGGCAATAATTAAAAGAGCTTTTCCGACTTAATTACCTAATAACGATCTAATTACGACTTAATTTATAGAGAAAAAAAACAGATAGTTGAACAGTGTTTTTTCCTCGTAATATTATAATTTTGTCTATTTTTGTAATCTCTAAAATGTGACAATTTTCTATGACTCTTTCCTTGTAAAACTCTGTTTTCCTAAAATAACTTTTTATCGCGATATTGCCACTTTTCCCATGTGAAATTACAACTTGTGTCGTAATATTCCCGATTTATTCTTGTAAAATTTAAACTTTTTTGCTGATATTTTACAACATTATTTTTCATTTGCTTTAAAAACATGACATATTATTGAAATTATGTTGTTATATTAAAGTAATAATGTTGCTGTTACTTTTGGTTGTACTTTTTGCCCTTAGGTCCCTAAAATGGTCTTGCTAATAAAATGATTACTTTTTTTAATTTCTACTCAATTTAATCTCGATATATTACAGCTTTTATTTCTTAGAAAAATGCTACTTTTTATGTGATATTGAAACTTAAAAAAATAAATAAATGAAATGACATTATTACAATCATGATATTTTCACTTTGATCTTGGAAAAGTACAACTTTAGTATTGTAATATTGCCACCTGATGGTGCTGTTTGCAATTTCTTCAAAGCAACATTTTTCCAAGCAAAACAGCTAACTTATGTTACCATTAGTGGTTTCACAGAACATTTGTTCTGTTAAACCACATTCAGTGACAGCTAATTCTAACTAAGGACTGTTTTCACTGCTGGACTCTAGAAAGAGGTTCCGCAGCCTCCGAAGCAGAACCTCGAGGTTCTGTAACAGCTTCTTCCCTCAGGCCGTAAGACTCTTGAACACATCATAATAATCCCTTCAGTTCCCCACAAAAACGGATTAACTCGCTAGAATATAAAGACAATATAACATAAACCTGGATGCATATGCAAAAGTGAAATATATTTATCTGTACAGTAATCTATTTATTTATATCTGCACCTTATTGCTTTTTTATCCTGCACTACCATGAGCTAATGCAACAACATTTCGTTCTTATCTGTACTGTAAAGTTCAAATTTGAATGACAATAAAAAGGAAGTCTAAGTCTAGTCTAAGTCTAAGTATCCAAATCACTATTATTAGCTCACAACACCTAAAGGTAATGCGCGTGAATGTGTTTCGTACGTACGTAGTTACGTCATTACGTACGAGAAACCGTGAGAGGGCGGGATATACTCTGTAAAATACTTTGGAAAGTTGGCACCCTCTACGCACCTGTGTTTATGTTGCAAACACACCCTTTAATTCTCAAAAAAGGTACTTTTTATAGTTCCGCACGTTTATTTTACGTCTAATACGAAACGAACCGGCCAACGAACCCCCACATATGTTTTACCGTCGGAAAGGTCTCGTTTGCCCCGACAAGGGTACTTCAAATTGGGAACATTTTGTGTTACCACGGCGACGCTATTCGGAAAACTAATCGCTATGGGCCCATTGAATAGGTACGCAACCGTTATATGGCGGATATTTCCAGCAGAACGCTCCAACCTCCTCTTGTAGCTCAGCCATACTTTCACGTAGCTTGGCAAGTACCTGCTGTGTGGTCAGACACCCAAGCGTTGATGACGCTGGCCGCCTGGTTGGGTCTGGTGAAATCCACCTGGTGAGGGTGGCTGCTGAAGGCCTTGATGAGGGCGCGGCGGAAGCTTTTCTCCAGGATCATCTTCCTCTCCACCATCACTCCACTCGCCATGTCCAAACCTTCTTCGTTGTGCAGCTCAAACTGCAACGTACGCTGCTGCCTGGACATACCACGCTCTAAATACAAAAATAATAATACAACTTAAATAGTAGTAATAGTCAAATAATAAAGCAAATAATAAAGATTCAACAAGACTGCTTGTAACATAAAAATAACAGACGGCGCCGCAACAATAGATTATGAATAAAGTTGTAATTATGATAAGGAAGTTGATCGATGCTTAGGGTAACAAAACGGTTGGACTATGAAGAGGTAAAAAAATCGAAATGTTCCAACAAAAAGTAATTGTACGAGAAATAAATCATAACGTCTTACAAAAAAAGTCACAATATTTAAACATATACGAGATGTCGCCGAAATAAAGTTAAACCATGACAAGACAATAGTGGCAATTTCTTTGCGAGAAAAAAAATATTTTTCTCAAAAAAAAAGTACTAATTGCCTGCATGATAGATATGAAGTATTACGAGAACAAATGTCGTAATTTGAGAGAATAATTTTGCAGTTACGTAAAGAAGTTATAATATTGCAAGAATTAGGTTTACCTCTCGGGATAATATTTGTCAGTCATAATTTGCGTGAAAAAATATTCCTGTCAAATATATATATATATATATATATATATATATATGTATATATATATATATATATATATATATATATATTAGGGTTGTACGGTATCGCGGTACTAGTATAGTATTGCGGTACTAATGAATCAAAAACGGTACTATACTCTGAAAAGTACTGGCTCACCTTTTTTTTTATTAAAGTTTTTTTTTTTTACGGGCATGTCGCCGCGTGGTTACATCCTGACATTGCTGGTTTTACGAGCAGAGGAGCATGTTCGGCAGCGCACAATCATGGAGTACTTTCAAGCAGAAAAGGTGTGTAGACAGAAAAAGGGACATGTTGGCCTAAAAACTAACGATAAAGGTGAAGTTATAACACTGAAACGCCCTCAGGAAGGGGTGCTTTAAGACACGGCTAGCTAACTAGCAGCTAACATCCATCCGCAGTCAACAGTGTTTTAGCTACTTCTAAATCACTAATCCTCGCCTCCATGGCGACAAATAAAGTGAGTTTCTTACAAGTATCCTCCCTGCAGGACGAGGAATAGCTAAACATGCTTTACTACACACCGTAGCTCACCGCCGTCACCACTAATGACGCCAATCCTGAATGTATACAAATGCCATGGGTGGATCTACACCAAACATTCACTGTAATGATACCAAGTACAATAGCGTATCTAGTTAATATTACTATGATTACATCGTTACTTTTTATCGTCACAAAATCTTTTTTTCTCTAAAAAAAAATCATATCATGTTTATAAACTCGGGAAAAATGTCCCTGGACACATGAGGACTTTGGATATGACCAATATATGATCTTGTAACAATTTGGTATCGGATCGATACCTACATTTGTGGTGTCATCCAAAACTAATGTAAAGTATCCAAACAAGAAAAGAATAAGTGATTATTACTAGGGATGTCCGATAATATCGGCCTGTCGATATTATCGGCCGATAAATACTTTAAAATGTAATATCGGAAATTATCGGTATCGTTTTTTTTATTATCAAAATCGTTTTTTTTTTGTTGTCGTTTTTTTTTGTTTTTATTAAATCAACATAAAAAACACAAGATACACTTACAATTAGTGCACCAACCCAAAAAACTTCCCTCCCCCATTCACACTCATTCACACAAAAGGGTTGTTTCTTTCTGTTATTAATATTCTGGTTCCTACATTATATAACAATATATATCAATACAGTCTGCAAGGGATACAGTCCGTAAGCACACATGATTGTGCGTGCTGCTGGTCCACTAATAGTACTAACCTTTAACAGTTAATTTTACTAATTTTCATTAATTACTAGTTTCAATGTAACTGTTTTTATATTGTTTTACTTTCTTTTTTATTCAAGAAAATGTTTTTAATTTATTTCTTTTAATAATTTTTTTCAAAAGTACCTTATCTTCACCATACCTGGTTGTCCAAATTAGGCATAATAATGTGTTAATTCCACGACTGCATATATCGGTTGATATTGGTATCGGCAATTAAAGAGTTGGACAATATCGGAAAATCGGATATCGGCAAAAAGCCATTATCGGACATCCCTAATTATTACATTTTAACAGAAGTGCAGATAGAACACGTTGAAACAGAAAATAAGCAGATATTAACAGTAAATGAACAAGTAGATAAATAATAAATGTTTACAGCTTGTCCTTTATAATGTTGACAAAATAATAGAATGATAAATGACACAATATGTTACTGCATACGTCAGTAGCTTAATTAGGAACCTTTGTTTGTTTACTTACTACTAAAAGACAAGTTGTCTTGTATGTTCACTATTTTATTTAAGGACAAAATTGTTCTTTGATTGAAATAAGAAACATATGTTTAATGTACCGTAAGATTTTTCATTAAAATAAAGCCAATAATGCCATTTCTTGTGGCCCCCTTTATTTAGAAAAGTATCGAAATACATTTTGGTACCGGTACCATATTGGTATCGGGACATATATACATACATACACCGGCTTCCTACCACCTCCAAAGACATGCACCTGGGGATAGGTTGATTGTCAACACTAAATAGTCCCTAGTGTGTGAATGTGAGTGTGAATGTTGTCTGTCTATCTGTGTTGGTGAGGTGGCAACTTGTCCAGGGTGTACCCCGCATACCGCCCAAATGCAGCTGGGATAGGCTCCAGCCACCCCGGCAAGACTTTATGCACTTTTTTCTCTTCTTGAGTTTTAGTGTGTTTGCTGGTTATGTCTGAGTGTTTTACAGCTCCACATGAAGGTGTGGCCGATGTATTACATCGTTTTTAATCGGTGATACAATCCATCAAAAAAATGGTTTTAATCTGAGTCAATGGGACCCAAACATTCCTGATAGTAAATAGTCTAAATATTTTTGCAAATGATCTCCAGAAGGGGTCGTGGATAGTAATAATAATAACAATTTAAAAAAAAACTAAATCCTGTTTGAGATAATGAACAGTGAAGAATATGTTATACCTTGCAGGTTGAAGCCCATGGCGGCCGTCATGGCCTTGCGGGTGTTTCTGGCGGCACCCAGCTGAGCCATGGCCAGCACGGAGGAGACGCCGTAGGGGGACAAGACCACATTGCTGTCCCCGGTGGCTCTTGCCAAGTGGGAGAAGACCTTCAGCCCAAAGTCGGTGTGCTTGTCTGACAGCGATGCTTGTCCGCCTCTGCCAGTGCTCAGTAGGACCACAAGGAGAACGTACGTGCAAAACATCCTGTGTGAAAAAAGTATTAATTGTGCATTGTTGTACTCTAAATTGTACCGTGAGTCAAATCAGTGATATAAAAAATTATAATAATCGAAAAACATGTTTAAAAATATATAAAAATGGCAAATAGTCTAGTAAAAAAAGTGTAGGAAATATGTTATTTTAAATATACTAAAACATACTTGTACACAACTACAGTTAAATTGACACTAATAACAAATGTAAACCTTAAAAAATGCTTCAAATCTTCCGAAGTAAGTTTAAGAACAAAATTATTCTTAATAGTGTTATGATAATAAATGAATAAAAATAAACAAAACGTATTTGTATTTAAATAGTATTTTTAATATATTCAAACATACTAAATTATTGATGAATTAAAAAGTGATATATTCAAAAATGCTTAAATTATACCAAATTCCTTATTCTTAATTATATGTGTTATAATAAATGGTTAAGAAAAAAACTAAAATGAAACAAAATTGCTTAAACTCATAAAAATGCCTGTTTTTAAATAATATATTTTTGTAATAATTTATCATCCTTTCAAATATTAAATCAATGAACAAAAACCCTAAAAAAAAGTAAAATATTACCTTTTGTCTTGTTGCTGGTCTTCTGCTGCTTGAATAGAAAATGAACTTTTGCTGGACTTCCTTTGCTTTTATAGCCTTCACACACAGACACACACATACACCCTCCTTCCCTTGTGCACACAGAGGTTATTTGCGACGGCTATGATGTCATTTGGCAATGTCTGGAAAAGCTTCCCTTTTTCACGACACACACACACACACACACACGCACACACTCACTCGTTCCACGTCTGACAGCGTCAGTGGACAAACATGGAGCAGTCACACACACTTTCACAAATGGTTGCGGTATGTGAGCCCTCCCCCGATGTGGAAAGTGTTCCCCAAATGTCTCATTGTGATAAACGATGGAAAAATGTCTAAAAAGTATGCTGACACATTCTTTCATCATTACTGTAATACATATTATTACTACTATAATTAGTTACATTTTGTGCTCTTGTGGGAGAAAAATGTTGTCATTGTAAAAAAATTTTTTTAATAAAACATAATTTCCAACTGGTATAGTCACCATTTTACGAGAGGGAAAAGTCAATATTTGTTTGTTAATATTACAACTTCAGCTTCTAACGTTACAATTTGTTCTTGTTACATTACAAATCTAGTTTCCAAACATTACAACTTTAGTCTTCTAGCATAACAACATTTATCTTTTAGTGTTGTAACATTACGATTAGACATTTTCCAATCAGGGTATTATGCTGCCGATTCCGATACCTATCAGCCATGATTGAGACATACATGTATACATATACACACACATATATACCTGCATATACACACACACATATAAATACATATACATATATACATATATATATATATATATATATATATATATATATATATATATATATATATATATATATATATATATATATATATATATACACAAACATGGAGCAAACATGTGTATGTACATATATATATATATATATATATATATATATATATATATATATATATATATATATATATATATATATATATATATACATATATATATATATATATATATATATATATATATACAAAAATGGAGCAAACATGTGTATGTACATATATATATATATATATATATATATATATATATATATATATATATAAATATATATACAAACCCCGTTTCCATATGAGTTGGGAAATTGTGTTAGATGTAAATATAAACAAAATACAATGATTTGCAAATCCTTTTCAATCCATATTCAATTGAATGCACTACAAAGACACGATATTTGATGTTCAAACTTATAAACTTAGTTTTTTTTTTGCAAATAATAATTAACTTAGAATTTCATGGCTGCAACACGTGCCAAAGTAGTTGGGAAAACGCATGTTCACCACTGTGTTACATCACCTTTTCTTTTAACAACACTCAATAAACGATTGGGAACTGAGAAAACTAATTGTTGAAGCTTTGAAAGTGGAATTCTTTCCCATTCTTGTTTTATGTAGAGCTTCATTCGTTCAACAGTCCAGGGTCTCTGCTGTCGTATTTTACGCTTCATAATGCGCCACACATTTTCAATGGGAGACAGGTCTGGACTGCAGGCTGGCCAGAAAAGTACCCGCACTCTTTTTTTACGAAGCCAGGCTGTTGTAACACGTGCTGAATGTGGCTTGGCATTTTCTTGCTGAAATAAGCAGGGGCGTCCATGAAAAAAGACGGCGCTTAGATGGCAGCCTATGTTGTTCCAAAACCTGTATGTGTACCTTTCAGCATTAATGGTGCATTAATGTGTAAGTTACCCATGCCTTGGGCACTAATGCACCCCCATAGCATCACAGATACTGGCTTTTGAACTTTGCGTCGATAACAGTCTAGATGGTTCGCTTCCCCTTTGGTCCGGATGACCTGATGTTGAATATTTCAAAAAAAAAATTTGAAATGTGGACTCGTCAGACCACAGAACACTTTTCCACTTTGTATTAGTCCATCTGAGATGATCTCGGGCCCAGAAAATCCGGCGGCGTTTCTGGATGTTGTTGATAAATGGCTTTCGCTTTGCATAGTAGAGCTTTAACTTGCACTTACAGATGTAGCGACCAACTGTATTTAGTGACAGTGGTTTTCAATGTTGGTTTCCGGCCATACCGCTTATGTGGAGTGATTTCTCCAGATTCTCTGAACCTTTTGATGATATTATGGACCGTATATGTTTAAATCCCTAAATGTCTTGCAATTGCACTTTGATAAACGTTGTTCTTAAACTGTTTGACTATTTGCTCACACAGTTGTGGACAAAGGGGTGTACCTCGCCCCATCCTTTCTTGTGAAAGACTGAGCATTTTTTGGGAAGCTGTTTTTATACCCAATCATGGCACCCACCTGTTCCCAATTAGCCTGCACACCTGTGGGATGTTCCAAATAAGTGTTTGATGAGCATACCTCAACTTTATCAGTATTTATTGCCACCTTTCCCAACTTTTTGTCACGTGTTGCTGGCATCAAATTAATGATTATTTGCAAAGAAAAAAAAGTTTATCAGTTTGAACATCAAATATGTTGTCTTTGTAGCATATTCAACTGAATATGGGTTGAAAATGATTTGCAAATCATTGTATTCCGTTTATATTTACATCTAACACAATTTCCCAACTCATATGGAAACGGGGTTTGTATATATATATATATATATATACATTTATATCTATGTGCAGCAGAGATAGGCTCCCGCACCCCCCGCGACCCCAAAAAGGGACAAGCGGTCGGTAGAAAATGGATGGATGTGTATATATATATATATATGTATGTATGTATGTATGTATGTATGTATGTATGTATGTACGTACGTGTGTGTGTGTGTGTGTATATATATATATATATATATATATATATATATATATATATATATATATATATATATATATATATATATATATATATATATATACACATATATATGTATGTATATTTACAGTATATATATATGTATATATGTGTGTGTGTGTATATATGTGTGTGTGTGTGTGTATATATATATATATATATATATATATATATATATATATATATATATATATATATATATATATATATATATATATATATATATATATATATATGTATTAGAGATGCGCGGTTTGCGGACACAACCGCGGAATCCGCGGATCGGGCGGTTGAAATAAAAAAAAAATTAAGATTTTATCCGCGGGTCGGGTCGGGCGGTTGAAATAAAAAAAAATTAGATTTTAAATAGATTCAGGCGGGTGGCAGTTAAACCAATTCGTAAATATATATACATAGTTAAATGTTGTTACCCACATACGAAAAACGAGCAGGCACCTGCAGCATATGCCACAACAGAAGAAGAAAAAAAAAAGAGATGGACACTTTTACGGAGCGGAGAAGGGACGCCTCGCCGGGGTCCGGGACCGAGGCCCCTTCCCCCGAGAGGGCCCCACCGGGAGCCGTAGCTGAGGTGATCCGCGAGAAGGGCCCGACGCACGTCCAGGGTCACCACCGCGCCCACCGCACCGACACCCCGCCTCGTCCGCCTTCGCCGCGGCCGGCGTCACGCGCAGCAGGTAAGCAGCTTACCTGCCCGCCACCCCTGTGGCCGGGGGCTCGTAACAGGGGTCACTCCGCGCGCTCCGCCCGCGCAGCGTACCTGCCCGCCACCCCCGTTGCCGGGGGAGCGTAACAGGGGTCACTCCGCGCGCAGTGCACTTACGAAAGGGGTGGGGCTCACCCTGGTGAGCCGAGTGCGCCACTTTTAGTAAGCAGAACTGGCGCTGCGGGATGAACCGAACGCCGGGTTAAGGCGCCCGATGCCGACGCTCATCAGACCCCAGAAAAGGTGTTGGTTGATATAGACAGCAGGACGGTGGCCATGGAAGTCGGAACCCGCTAAGGAGTGTGTAACAACCCACCTGCCGAATCAACTAGCCCTGAAAATGGATGGCGCTGGAGCGTCGGGCCCATACCCGGCCGTCGCCGGCAGCGAGAGCCGCGAGGGCTAGGCCGCGACGAGTAGGATGGACGCCGCGGTGCGCGCTGAAGCCTCGGGCGGGAGCCCGGGTGGAGCCGCCGCGGGTGCAAGGGACATCGCACCTCCACGCGCTTGGAGGTGCGCTCAGCGCGGCTCCCAGATGATTGCGCACTGGTGTCTCCTTTCTTTAACAGGCAAAAGCTTTATAACCTCACTAATGCCTTGCATCGTCTATATTAGATATATAACAACGGGCGGGTGCGGGCGGGTGCATCCATCCATCCATCTTCTTCCGCTTATCCGAGGTCGGGTCGCGGGGGCAGCAGCCTAAGCAGGGAAGCCCAGACTTCCCTCTCCCCAGCCACTTTGTCCAGCTCCTCCTGGGGGATCCCGAGGCGTTCCCAGGCCAGCCGGTAGACATAGTCTTCCCAACGTGTCCTGGGTCTTCCCCGTGGCCTCCTACCGGTCGGACGTGCCCTAAACACCTCCCGAGGGAGGCGATCGGGTGGCATCCTGACCAGATGCCCGAACCACCTCATCTGGCTCCTCTCGATGTGGAGGAGCAGCGGCTTTACTTTGAGCTCCTCCCGGATGGCAGAGCTTCTCACCCTATCTCTAAGGGAGAGCCATGCCACCTGGCGGAGGAAACTCATTTCGGCCGCTTGTACCCGTGATCTTGTCCTTTCGGTCATAACCCAAAGCTCATGACCATAGGTGAGGATGGGAACGTAGATCGACCGGTAAATTGAGAGCTTTGCCTTCCGGCTCAGCTCCTTCTTCACCACAACGGATCGATACAGCGTCCGCATTACTGAAGACGCCGCACCGATCCGCCTGTCGATCTCACGATCCACTCTTCCCTCACTCGTGAACAAGACTCCGAGGTACTTGAACTCCTCCACTTGGGGCAAGATCTCCTCCCCAACCCGAAGATGGCATTCCACCCTTTTCCGGGCGAGAACCATGGACTCGGACTTGGAGGTGCTGATTCTCATCCCAGTCGCTTCACACTCGGCTGCGAACCGATCCAGCGAGAGCTGAAGATCCTGGCCAGATGAAGCCATCAGGACCACATCATCTGCAAAAAGCAGAGACCTAATCCTGCAGCCACCAAACCAGATCCCCTCAACGCCTTGACTGCGCCTAGAAATTCTGTCCATAAAAGTTATGAACAGAATCGGTGACAAAGGGCAGCCTTGGCGGAGTCCAACCCTCACTGGAAACGTGTCCGACTTACTGCCGGCAATGCGGACCAAGCTCTGACACTGATCATACAGGGAGCGGACCGCCAAAATCAGACAGTCCGATACCCCATACTCTCTGAGCACTCCCCACAGGACTTCCCGAGGGACACGGTCGAATGCCTTCTCCAAGTCCACAAAACACATGTAGACTGGTTGGGCAAACTCCCATGCACCCTCAAGGACCCTGCCGAGAGTATAGAGCTGGTCCACAGTTCCACGACCAGGACGAAAACCACACTGTTCCTCCTGAATCCGAGGTTTGACTATCCAGCGTAGCCTCCTCTCCAGTACACCTGAATAGACCTTACCGGGAAGGCTGAGGAGTGTGATCCCACGATAGTTAGAACACACCCTCCGGTTCCCCTTCTTAAAGAGAGGAACCACCACCCCGGTCTGCCAATCCAGAGGTACCGCCCCCGATGTCCACGCGATGCTGCAGAGTCTTGTCAACCAAGACAGCCCCACAGCATCCAGAGCCTTAAGGAACTCCGGGCGGATCTCATCCACCCCCGGGGCCTTGCCACCGAGGAGCTTTTTAACTACCTCAGCAACCTCAGCCCCAGAAATAGAAGAGTCCACCACAGATTCCCCAGGCACTGCTTCCTCATAGGAAGACGTGTTGGTGGGATTGAGGAGGTCTTCGAAGTATTCCCTCCACCGATCCACAACATCCGCAGTCGAGGTCAGCAGAACACCATCCTCACCATACACGGTGTTGATAGTGCACTGCTTCCCCTTCCTGAGGCGGCGGATGGTGTTCCAGAATCGCTTCGAAGCCATCCGGAAGTCATTTTCCATGGCTTCCCCGAACTCCTCCCATGTCCGAGTTTTTGCCTCCGCAACCGCTGAAGCCGCACACCGCTTGGCCTGTCTGTACCTGTCCTCTGCCTCAGGAGTCCTATGAGCCAAAAGAACCCGATAGGACTCCTTCTTCAGCTTGACGGCATCCCTCACCGCCGGTGTCCACCAACGGGTTCTAGGATTACCGCCACGACAGGCACCAACTACCTTGCGGCCACAGCTCCAATCAGCTGCCTCGACAATAGAGGTGCGGAACATGGTCCACTCGGACTCAATGTCCAGCACCTCCCTCGTGACATGTTCAAAGTTCTTCCGGAGGTGGGAATTGAAACTCTCTCTGACAGGAGACTCTGCTAGACGTTCCCAGCAAACCCTCACAATGCGTTTGGGCCTGCCAGGTCTGTCCGGCATCCTCCCCCACCATCGCAGCCAACTCACCACCAGGTGGTGATCGGTTGAAAGCTCTGCCCCTCTCTTCACCCGAGTGTCCAAAACATGAGGCCGCAAATCCGATGACACAACTACAAAGTCGATCATGGAACTGCGGCCTAGGGTGTCCTGGTGCCAAGTGCACATATGGACACCCTTATGTTCGAACATGGTGTTCATTATGGACAATCTGTAACGGGCACAAAAGTCCAATAACAGAACACCACTCGGGTTCAGATCCGGGCGGCCATTCTTCCCAATCTCTCCAGGTTTCACTGTCGCTGCCAACATGAGCATTGAAGTCCCCCAGTAAAACGAGGGAATCACCCGGGGGAGCACTCTCAAGTACTCCCTCGAGCGAATCCAAAAAGGGTGGGTACTCTGAGCTGCGGTTTGGCGCGTAAGCGCAAACCACAGTCAGGACCCATCCCCCCACCTGAAGGCGGAGGGAAGCTACCCTCTCGTCCACCGGGTTGAACTCCAACGTGCAGGCTCTGAGCCGGGGGGCAACAAGAATTGCCACCCCAGCCCGTCGCCTCTCATTGCCGGCAACGCCAGAGTGGAAGAGAGTCCAGCCCCTCTCGAGAGAACTGGTTCCAGAGCCCTTGCTGTGCGTCGAAGTGAGTCCGACTATATCTAGCCGGAACTTCTCAACCTCGCGCACTAGCTCAGGCTCCTTCCCCCCCAGCGAGGTGACGTTCCACGTCCCAAGAGCTAGCTTCTGTAGCCGAGGATCGGATCGCCAAGTGCCCTGCCGTCGGCTGCCGCCCAGCTCACAATGCACCCGACCTCTATGGCCCCTGCCATGGGTGGTGAGCCCATTGGAGGGGGGACCCACGTTGCCTCTTCGGGCTGTGCCCGGCCGGGCCCCATGGGGACAGGCCCGGCCACCAGGCGCTCGCCATCGTGCCCCACCTCCGGGCCTGGCTCCAGAGGGGGGCCCCGGTGACCCGCGTCCGGGCGAGGGAAATCTGGGTCCTTTATTTTTATTCGTCATGGAGGTCTTCGAGCTGCTCTTTGTCTGATCCCTCACCTAGGACCAGTTTGTCTTGGGAGACCCTACCAGGGGGCATAAAGCCCCCGGACAACATAGCTCCTAGGATCATTGGGACACGCAAACTCCTCTACCACGGTAAGGTGGCAGCTCAGAGAGGAGGGCGGGTGCAGTTCTGATTAAATGTTAGTTCTGGTGGATGGCGGGTGGTTGACGACTTTTGTGATGCGGTTGCGGATGAAATAATTGCCTATCCGCGCATCTCTAATATATATATATTTATATATATATATATATATATATATATATATATATATATTTATATATATATATATATATATATATATATATGACATATATAAAGACAGGTGGGAGCAAAGGAGCATATTGTTGCGTCTTCCTAGCAATGTCTTCAGGTCAAAGTTGGACATCAAAGTTGACCAACTTCTCGGCCTTTGGACACAACCTTCTACTCTACAAGTGAGAAGCAGGATTTATTAACTAGCACAAACTTTTACCAATTCAGAGGCGATGCAGCATCTCAGTCTGTCAATAGCTGCAGTAGCTAGTTATCTCTTGTTGCCGCTAAAAGTAGTTCACCAGCGTTAGCTCTTACAATAACAACGTTGTTAATACTTGGTTGATATGCAGTTAATGTACATGGAATATTGTTGGCATTTTTTAAAATGTTTTTAAGTTGGTTTTATGGGTGGGTGGGGGGTTTGATGTATTCCGATACTTTTCGATAATTTTCCAAATGAAGGGAACTACAAACATTTGTAATTTTGGCTTTATTTTAACAGAGAATCTTACAATACAATACACATATGTTTCCTATTGCACTCAAATAACAATTTTACAATGTTCAAATATAAATTAAAGGCCATTAAACACATTGGGCTTTTCTTGTTGCACTCAAAGAACAATTTTACAATGTTCAAATATAAATTAAAGGCCATTAAACACATTGGGCTTTTCTTGTTGCACTCAAAGAACAATTTTCTATATTACATATATCCATCCATCCATCCATCCATTTTCTACCGCTTATTCCCTTTTGGGGTCGCGGGGGGCGCTGAAGCCTATCTCAGCTACAATCGGGCGGAAGGCGGGGTACACCCTGGACAAGTCGCCACCTCATCGCAGGGCCAACACAGATAGACAGACAACATTCACACTCACATCCACACACTAGGGCCAATTTTAGTGTTGCCAATCAACCTATCCCCAGGTGCATGTCTTTGGAGGTGGGAGGAAGCCGGAGTACCCGGAGGGAACCCACGCAGTCACGGGGAGAACATGCAAACTCCACACAGAAAGATCCCGAGCCCGGGATTGAACCCAAGACATTACATATAGTCTGCCATAATCAATGATTAGGTTAGAATATAATAAAAAGCTTTATTGACATTATATTGAATATTCATGATTTATGGTTGCCACTCCAGGTCTGTGCTTTAAGAAAAATAAAATTATTAGTAAGTACTAAAAACAAAACTATGGATACATGTACCCAGATAAGCCATGTAGCAGCTTTATTTATCTTTTTTTAAAGATAAATAAATTGTAGCAATTTGTTACCAAATTCAGTCATTTCACTTGCATTAGTTGACGTTAGATGGGCGGTCTTAACTCGGCTAATATTTGGCATCAAGCCAAGGAGCTGTGTGCGCATCTACGTTTCTACATGTTATGTATCAACATGTTATGTATCTACATGTTACGTATCTACATGTTACATATCTACATGTTACGTACCTACATGTTACGTATCTACACGTTACGTAGCTACATGTTACGTAGCTACATGTTACGTATCTACATGTTACGTATCTACATGTTATATACCTACATGTTACGTATCTACATGTTGCGTATCTACATGTTACGTACCTACATGTTACGTATCTACATGTTACGTATCTACATGTTATATACCTACATGTTACGTATCTACATGTTACGTATGTACATGTTACGTACCTACATGTTACGTATCTACACGTTACGTATCTACACGTTACATATCTACATGTCACGTATCTATATATTACGTATCTACATGTTATGTACCTACATGTTACGTAGCTACATGTTATGTAGCTACATGTTACGTACCTACATGTTACGTATCTACATGTTACGTATCTACATGTTACGTATGTACAGGTTACGTATCTACACGTTACGTATCTACACGTTACGTACCTACATGTTACGTATCTACACGTTACGTATCTACACGTTACGTACCTACATGTTGCGTATCTACATGTTACGTATCTACATGTTACGTACCTACATGTTACATATCTACATGTCACATATCTACATGTCACGTATCTATATATTACGTATCTACATGTTACGTATCTACATGTTACGTACCTACATGTTACGTATCTACATGTTACGTACCTACATGTTACGTACCTACATGTTACGTAACTACACGTTACGTATCTACACGTTACGTATCTACACGTTACGTACCTACACGTTACGTACCTACACGTTACGTACCTACATGTTACGTATCTACATGTTGTGTATCTACATGTTACGTATCTACACGTTACGTATCTACACGTTACGTATCTACACGTTACGTATCTACACGTTACGTATCTACATGTTACGTACCTACACGTTACGTATCTACACGTTATGTATCTACACGTTACGTATTTACATGTCACATATCTACATGTCACATAAATTCAGTCATTTCACTTGCATTAGTTGACGTTAGATGGGCGGTCTTAACTCGGCTAATATTTGGCATCAAGCCAAGGAGCTGTGTGCGCATCTACGTTTCTACATGTTATGTATCAACATGTTATGTATCTACATGTTACGTATCTACATGTTACATATCTACATGTTACGTACCTACATGTTACGTATCTACACGTTACGTAGCTACATGTTACGTAGCTACATGTTACGTATCTACATGTTACGTATCTACATGTTATATACCTACATGTTACGTATCTACATGTTACGTATCTACATGTTACGTACCTACATGTTACGTATCTACATGTTACGTATCTACATGTTATATACCTACATGTTACGTATCTACATGTTACGTATGTACATGTTACGTACCTACATGTTACGTATCTACACGTTACGTATCTACACGTTACATATCTACATGTCACGTATCTATATATTACGTATCTACATGTTACGTACCTACATGTTACGTAGCTACATGTTATGTAGCTACATGTTACGTACCTACATGTTACGTATCTACATGTTACGTATCTACATGTTACGTATGTACAGGTTACGTATCTACACGTTACGTATCTACACGTTACGTACCTACATGTTACGTATCTACACGTTACGTACCTACATGTTGCGTATCTACATGTTATGTAGCTACATGTTACGTACCTACATGTTACGTATCTACATGTTACGTATCTACATGTTACGTATGTACAGGTTACGTATCTACACGTTACGTATCTACACGTTACGTATCTACATGTTACGTATCTACATGTTATATACCTACATGTTATGTAGCTACATGTTACGTACCTACATGTTACGTATCTACATGTTACGTATCTACATGTTACGTATGTACAGGTTACGTATCTACACGTTACGTATCTACACGTTACGTACCTACATGTTACGTATCTACACGTTACGTACCTACATGTTGCGTATCTACATGTTACGTATCTACATGTTACGTACCTACATGTTACATAGCTACATGTCACATATCTACATGTCACGTATCTATATATTACGTATCTACATGTTACGTACCTACATGTTACGTACCTACATGTTACGTATCTACATGTTACGTACCTACATGTTACGTACCTACATGTTACGTAACTACATGTTACGTATCTACATGTTACATATCTACATGTTACGTATCTACAGGTTACGTATCTACACGTTACGTATCTACACGTTACGTATCTACACGTTACGTACCTACACGTTACGTACCTACATGTTACGTACCTACATGTTACGTACCTACATGTTACGTATCTACACGTTACGTATCTACACGTTACGTATCTACATGTTACGTACCTACACGTTACGTATCTACACGTTATGTATCTACACGTTACGTATTTACATGTCACATATCTACATGTCACATATCTACATGTCACGTACCTACATGTTACGTACCTACATGTTACGTACCTACATGTTACGTATCTACATGTTACGTATCTACATGTGCACAACAGAGGAGCTGGTTAACTTATGAGAGTAGTGTACAGTATGTTTGTCTGTGAGAATGTCAACATGTTGACTGAGTGACGTCAGTGGGCGAGTAAAGAGAGGGGAGGGAGTGCACTGTGCAGTAGAGTGATGAATGGGTCCAGTTGTGTCCTGCAAAACGAATAATAAAGCAACCAGATTGTCACGACTCGGTGGCGTCGTCATTCTGACAGGAAAGTGGGACTTAGCAGACCGATTGGCGGGTAAAGTGAAGAGTGTTACCCCCGACGAAAAGGGCATTAAACACATTGAGCTTTTTGTCTGCCCTGTGCTCCTCTACTACAGTCCGCATGGGAGCCGAACAGCAGAACAGGTGTAACAACTACATTATTACCTGTCACTCTTTATATCCTTGTGCAGATATGAATGCTTATTATTTTAAATGTTCACCTAAGTTTGAAGCAAAGGTGGTAATACTAATCGCCACATTTGGCGAGGCGTGTTTTAAAGCAACACTTCTCCCTCCTTTTGTTAGTTTTGAAGCCCAAATACCTCCATGTTGTACTTCACCACCCTTGTGGTGAATTGTCGTTTTTTGCCATTCTTCCTCTCCAAGATGTTATTGCTTGTATGCACTTTGTGTGTGCGTTTTGACACACTCAACATCATGCGCCTCAGCTCTGTAGTCACCGCCGCACAGCGGCATTCAGATGAAAGAACGGTACCGGTACTTTTCAAAGGCAGTATAGTACCTATTTCAATTCATTAATATTGCGATACTTTATTAGTACCGAACAACCCTACTTTCAGGTTAATAATCTTACTATTTTATGCAGAGATATAGTTATAACAATTTTATAGACGAATGGGTGGAGAGTGGGGGGGCGCGAAATATTTTCTTCTTCCTAGGAGTGAGGCCTAACAGAAAATATTTAAGAAACACTGTATTACCAACATCATATTTGTCAGTCAAGGCATGATTGTACAAACCACATTTTGTATGGTATTATGCACTGCTACGATTCGATTCAGTTCAATTCTTGTGGGTAACAATTCAATT
The DNA here is from genome assembly GCF_033978685.3 of Nerophis lumbriciformis. NCBI lineage: Eukaryota > Metazoa > Chordata > Actinopteri > Syngnathiformes > Syngnathidae > Nerophis > Nerophis lumbriciformis. The sequence continues at coordinate 17,219,931 of NC_084552.2, read as the reverse complement.
CAGAATCGATTCTCGATTCAAAATCCATACTTTTTTTTAATAACATTGCATGCCAATTCTATGAGTAACTACATTTTTCCATAAAATAGATAAACAGCTCTGATCAATTTCTATATAAAAATAAACAAAACTGGTTTGTTACAAAATGTTTCCCAAACATTTAATAAAGTCAAATACAAATAAGTCAACAAGAGAAGTAGCCAACACTTCTCTTTTCCAAAGTAAATCTTTACAGTAGATATAGATCATCTACAATATGATTTGTCTGAGTGGCTGGAAATGACAAATTGAAAACACACGCATATATATATATATATATATATATATATATATATATATATGTCTATATATATATATGTGTGTATATATATATAAATATATATATATATATACATATATATATGTATATATATATATATATATATATATATATATGTGTGTCTATATATATATAAATATGTATATATATATGTGTGTATATATGTGTGTATATATGTGTGTATATATATACATACATATATATATATATATATATATATATATATATATATATATATATATATATATATATATATATATATTCATATTCGAGGTTATTGTGGTTTATCCATCATACACACACACATATATATATATATATATATATATATATATTCATATTCGAGGTTATTGTGGTTTATCCATCATACACACACACATATATATATATATATATATATATATGTGTGTGTGTGTATATATGACACATATATATAAATATATATATATATATATATATATATATATATATTATATATATATATATATATATATATATATATATATATATGTGTGTGTGTGTGTGTGTGTGTGTGTGTGTGTGTGTGTGTGTGTATATATGACGGATAAACCTTAATAACCTCGAATATGAGTATATAAATATATATATATATATATATATATATATATATATATATATATATACATTTTTTAAATGTATTTATTTTTGCCGATTTTTGATTCTTTGATTAAGAATTGTTACAAAGAACAATTTTTTTTTACACCGCTACTAAACACAGGAGTGTCGCTGGTGTCCAAACACAGAACATACTGTAGCTCCGCCCCCTCTGAGGTGATTCACACTCTTGCAGCAGGGGATGCACATTTTCTCAAAACAGTTTTCGATTAAAATTCCTGATGTTATGTAAGATGTATTTCACGTCATTACGTGACAAGTCTTCTACCGCTTGTTCCGCCCGCACATGATTATCCTTTATTCCACACAGCTGTTTGAAGAAAACCAAGTCAGCAGTACACCGTCGGGAAAGAAAAGCCAAAACTACTATCTACTACTGTTTGAAATTCTTTGGTTTTGCCCTCAAAGTCTAGGGACTTATTCCTTCATTTGTAAACATTAACGAAAAAGAATGAGACTATTAATTTTGTTGTTTCAAGCTATCTTAGCGATTAGCATGCCTGCTCTTGCTTGCTCTGAGTCAGTGTCTAACATATTACATAATTAGCTGCTAGCCGTCTCTGTCGGCCGAGGGACCAACAATAAAAAAGTATCAGCCAGAGGTGGCCAGCTTTTGTGCATTGAAAGGTATTAATCGGCAATTGCCGATCACATACTTTTTCACAATCTTCACAACTACGATGTTTTTCTAATAACACCTTTGTCCTAATATTACGACTTTAGTGTTCCAACGTTATGACAATATTAGGACTGTAGTCTCCCATCACTGTAACATTTTTCTCCTAACACTACTATGTTTTAAATTAATATTACAATTTAATTTCCTATCATTATCTCATAATATTTCAACTCCTATTTCCTTACGTTAAGACGTTTGTCCTGTAATATTTTGACATGACAATAGTTTTTGCTTATTATTATAACTTCATCTCCTCACATAAAGGCACTTTTCTCATGATATCACGATTTTAGTCTACAGTGCTTACACTGTAGTCTCCTAACAATATTACGCCATTTTTCTTGTAATATAATGACTTCCTCTCCTAATTTTTCCTCCCTCTTTTCTCATATTTATGCGACTTTGGTCTCTAAACAAATTGCAACTTTAGTCTTCGACCATTGCACAATTTTGCTTGTAATATTACGACTTTTAGTCTCCTAATGTTATGACTTTTAGTCTCCTAATGGTACGACTTTTAGTCTCCTAATGTTACGACTTTTAGTCTCCTAATGTTACGACTTTTAGTCTCCTAATGTTATGACTTTTAGTCTCCTAATGTTACGACTTTTAGTCTCCTAATGTTATGACTTTTAGTCTCCTAATGTTATGACTTTTAGTCTCCTAATGTTACGACTTTTAGTATCCTAATGTTACGACTTTTAGTATCCTAATGTTACAACTTGTAGTCTCCGAATGTTACTACTTTTAGTCTCCTAATGTTACGATTTCTCCTCTCTGAGCTGCCACCTTACCGTGGTAGAGGAGTTTGCGTGTCCCAATGATCCTAGGAGCTATGTTGTCCGGGGGTTTCTATGCCCCCTGGTAGGGTCTCCCAAGGCAAACTGGTCCTAGGTGAGGGATCAGACAAAGAGCAGCTCGAAGACCTCGATGAAGAACACAAACCAAGGACCCAGATTTCCCTCGCCCGGACGCGGGTCACCGGGGCCCCCCTCTGGAGCCAGGCCCGGAGGTGGGGCACGATGGCGAGCGCCTGGTGGCCGGGCCTGTCCCCATGGGGCCCGGCCGGGCACAGCCCGAAGAGGCAACGTGGGTCCCCCTTCCAATGGGCTCACCACCCATAGCAGGGGCCATAGAGGTCGGGTGCAGTGTGAGCTGGGCGGCAGCCGAGGGCAGGGCACTTGGCGGTCCAATCCTCGGCTACATAAGCTGGCTCTTGGGACGTGGAACGTCACTTCGCTGGGGGGGAAGGAGCCTGAGCTAGTGCGTGAGGTGGAGAAGTTCCGGCTAGATATAGTCGGACTCACTTCGACGCACAGCAAGGGCTCTGGAACCACTTCTCTTGAGAGGGGCTGGACTCTCTTCCACTCTGGCGTTGCCGGCAGTGAGAGGCGACGGGCTGGGGTGGCAATTCTTGTTGCCCCTCGGCTCAAAGCCTGCACGTTGGAGTTCAACCCGGTGGACGAGAGGGTTGCTTCCCTCCGCCTTCGGGTGGGGGGGACGGGTCCTGACTGTTGTTTGCGTTTACGCGCCAAACAGCAGCTCAGAGTACCCACCCTTTTTGGATTCACTCGAGGGAGTACTGGAGAGTGCTTCCCCGGGTGATTCCCTCGTTCTACTGGGGGACTTCAACGCTCATGTTGGCAGCGACAGTGAAACCTGGAGAGGTGTGATTGGGAAGAATGGCCGCCCGGATCTGAACCCGAGAGGTGTTCTGTTATTGGACTTTTGTGCTCGTCACGGATTGTCAATAACAAACACCATGTTCAAACATAAGGGTGTCCATATGTGCACTTGGCACCAGGACACCCTAGGCCGCAGTTCCATGATCGACTTTGTAGTTGTGTCATCGGATTTGCGGCCTCATGTTTTGGACACTCGGGTGAAGAGAGGGGCGGAGCTTTCTACCGATCACCACCTGGTGGTGAGTTGGCTGCGATGGTGGGGGAGGATGCCGGACAGACCTGGCAGGCCCAAACGCATTGTGAGTGTTTGCTGGGAACGCCTGGCAGAGTCTCCTGTCAGAGAGAGTTTCAATTCCCACCTCCGGAAGAACTTTGAACATGCCACGAGGGAGGTGCTGGACATTGAGTCCGAGTGGACAATGTTCCGTACCTCTATTGTCGAGGCGGCCGATTGGAGCTGTGGCCGCAAGGTAGTTGGTGCCTGTCGTGGCGGTAATCCTAGAACCCGTTGGTGGACGCCGGCGATGAGGGATGCCGTCAGGCTGAAGAAGGAGTCCTATCGGGTTCTTTTGGCTCATGGGACTCCTGAGGCAGCAGACAGGTACCGACAGGCCAAGCGGTGTGCGGCTTCAGCGGTCGCGGAGGCAAAAACTCGGACATGGGAGGAGTTCGGGGAGGCCATGGAAAAAGACTTCCGGACGGCTTCGAAGCAATTCTGGACCACCATCCGCCGCCTCAGGAAGGGGAAGCAGTGCAGTGTCAACACCGTGTATGGTGGGGATGGTGCTCTGCTGACCTCGACTGCGGATGTTGTGGATCGGTGGAGGGAATACTTCGAAGACCTCCTCAATCCTACCAGCACGTCTTCCTATAAGGAAGCAGGGCCTGGGGTATTTGTGGTGGGCTCTCCTATTTCTGGGGCTGAGGTTGCCGAGGTAGTTAAAAAGCTCCTCGGTGGCAAGGCCCCGGGGGTGGATGAGATCCGCCCGGAGTTCCTTAAGGCTCTGGATGTTGTGAGGCTGTCTTGGTTGACAAGACTCTGCAACATCGCGTGGACATCGGGGGCGGTACCTCTGGATTGGCAGACCGGGGTGGTGGATCCTCTCTTTAAGAAGGGGAACCGGAGAGTGTGTTCCAACTATCGTGGGATCACACTCCTCAGCCTTCCCGGTAAGGTCTATTCAGGTGTACTGGAGAGGAGGCTACGCCGGATAGTCGAACCTCGGATTCAGGAGGAACAGTGTGGTTTTCGTCCTGGTCGTGGAACTGTGGACCAGCTCTATACTCTCGGCAGGGTCCTTGAGGGTGCATGGGAGTTTGCCCAACCAGTCTACATGTGCTTTGTGGACTTTGAGAAGGCATTCGACCGTGTACCCCGGGAAGTCCTGTGGGGAGTGCTCAGAGAGTATGGGGTAACGGACTGTCTTATTGTGGCAGTTCGCTCCCTGTATAATCAGTGTCAGAGCTTGGTCCGCATTGCCGGCAGTAAGTCGGACACGTTTCCAGTGAGGGTTGGACTCCGCCAAGGCTGCCCTTTGTCACCGATTCTGTTCATAACCTTTATGGACAGAATTTCTAGGCGCAGTCAGGGCGTTGAGGGGATCTGGTTTGGTGGCTGCAGGATTAGGTCACTGCTATTTGCAGATGATGTGGTCCTGATGGCTTCCTCCGGCCAAGATCTTCAGCTCTCACTGGATCGGTTCGCAGCCGAGTGTGAAGCGACTGGGATGGGAATCAGCACCTCCAAGTCCGAGTCCATGGTTCTCTCCCGGAAAAGGGTGGAGTGCCATCTCCGGGTTGGGGAGGAGATCTTGCCCCAAGTGGAGGAGTTCAAGTACCTCGGAGTCTTGTTCACGAGTGAGGGAAGAGTGGATCGTGAGATCGACAGGCGGATCGGTGCGGCGTCTTCAGTAATGCGGACGCTGTATCGATCCGTTGTGGTGAAGAAGGAGCTGAGCCGGAAGGCAAAGCTCTCGATTTACCGGTCGATCTACGTTCCCATCCTCACCTATGGTCATGAGCTTTGGGTCATGACCGAAAGGACAAGATCACGAGTACAAGCGGCCGAAATGAGTTTCCTCCGCCGAGTGGCGGGGCTCTCCCTTAGAGATAGGGTGAGAAGCTCTGTCATTCGGGAGGAGCTCAAAGTAAAGCCGCTGCTCCTCCACATCGAGAGGAGCCAGATGAGGTGGTTCAGGCATCTGGTCAGGATGCCACCCGAACGCCTCCCTAGGAAGGTGTTTCGGGCACGTCCGACCGGTAGGAGGCCACGGGGAAGACCCAGGACACGCTGGGAAGACTATCTCTCCCGGCTGGCCTGGGAACGCCTCGGGATCCCCCGGGAGGAGCTGGACGAAGTGGCTGGGGAGAGGGAAGTCTGGGCTTCCCTGCTTAAGCTGCTGCCCCCGCGACCCGACCTCGGATAAGCGGAAGAAGATGGATGGATGGATGGAATGTTACGATTTGTAATCTCCTAATGTTGTAACTTTAAGTCTCCTAATGTTACGACTTTTAGTCTCCTAATGTTACGACTTTTAGTCTCTTAATGTTACGACTTTTAGTTTCCTAATGTTAGGACTTTTAGTCTCCTAATACTACGACATTTAGTCTCTTAATGTTACGACTTTTAGTTTCCTTACGTTACGACTTTTAGTCTCCGAATGTTACGACTTTTAGTCTCCTAATACTACAACTTTTGGGTTCCTAATATTACGACTTTTAGTTTCTTAATATTACGACTTTTAGTCTCCGAATGTTACGACTTTTAGTCTCCTAATGTTACGACTTTTAGTTTCCTAATGTTACGACTTTTAGTCTCCTAACGTTACGACTTTTAGTCTCCGAATGTTAGGACTTTTAGTCTCCTAATACTACGACTTTTGGGTTCCTAATATTACGACTTTTAGTTTCCTAATATTACGACTTTTAGTCTCCTAATGTTATGACTTTTAGTCACCGAATGTTACGACTTTTCGTCTGCGAATGTTACGACTTTTAGTCTCCTAATGCTACGACTTTTAGTCTCCTAATGTTACAACTTTTAGTCTCCTAATGTTACGACTTTTAGTCTCCTAATGTTCTGAATTTTAGTCTCCTAACATTACGACTTTTAGTCTCCTAATGTTACGACTTTTAGTCTCCTAATGTTACGACTTTTAGTCTCCTAATGTTACAACTTTAAGTCTCCTAATACTACGACATTTAGTCTCTTAATGTTACGACTTTTAGTTTCCTTACGTTACGACTTTTAGTCTCCGAATGTTACGACTTTTAGTCTCCTAATACTACGACTTTTGGGTTCCTAATATTACGACTTTTAGTTTCCTAATATTACGACTTTTAGTCTCCTAATGTTATGACTTTTAGTCTCCGAATGTTACGACTTTTCGTCTGCGAATGCTACGACTTTTAGTCTCCTAATGTTACAACTTTTAGTCTCCAAATGCTACGACTTTTAGTGTCCTAATGTTACAACTTTTAGTCTCCTAATATTACGACTTTTAGTCTCCTAATGTTACAACTTTTAGTCCCCTAGTTTTACGACATTGTTCTCAAATTATTATGACGGTTCCCCTAAAACATTTTTCTTGTCATATTACGACTTCATCTTCTAATTTTACATATTTCTCCTAACATAATAACATTTTTCTCATAATATTACAACTTCAGTAACTCCTAAGATCATACATTTTTTCTAACGTTACATTTTTCTTGTATTATTACGACTCGAGTCTTCTAACATGATGCCATTTTCTCTTAGTATCACGACTCTTCTCCTAACATCACAACGTTTTTCTCATATTTTTATACAACTACTTTAGTCTAACATTACAATACTTTTCTTATATTTCAACTCTATTCCACTAACATTACAACATTTGTCTCGTAATATTACAATTTTAGCCTCCTAACATGAAGTTGGTCTCTCAATTTATGACTTTTAACTTTCTAATATGACAACATTTTTGTTGATTGTTCATAAAATTACAGTGGTTCATATAACAACTATAGTCCGAAAAAGGACAGTATGGACAGATTATCCAGTCACATTAGCGTTAACATGCATAGTAATATACACATCCCCCCAAAAATGTGTGGATGCTGAGGGACAAACTAACGATGAAAAAAACCAATCTGAATCATTGTTTCTTTGTCTTTGTAGTCATTGGTAAAGTGGAGTGACACATGAAAACAGGACATCGAGGGAATACTAGCATTCCTCAACCCACGACTCACTGAGCTTCTGCCGGGGGAAAATAACATGTTTTTTCCATCGGTACGACCTTTAGCAACCCCCAGTAGGGTCAAGTCATTACTTATCTGACTTTATAAGCAAACACGGAAAATGCGATCATGTATTATGTGCGGGAGGAGGATGGAGGTGTCTCATCGGTCAAAGATGTGGGATAAAAATACACAAGAATACGAGCGTTTGTCATCCCATAATCGGTAACACATGTAAACACTGCTTTTATTGTGGCGTTTCTGGGAGCACAACTACGCTCCATGTCTTCTTCATTATAATAATACAATTACAAAACACTACACAGAAATGTATTATGTATATATTGTTATTTACAGATAAACACTGACATTTATTATTGATATATTGTTATTCACAGATAAACACTGACATTTATTATTGATATATTGTTATTCCCAGATAAACACTTACATATATTATTGATATATTGTTATTTACAGTACCCAAATTGGAATCGTAAATGAGAATACATTTTTGGGAGTAATAATTGATAGTAAACTACCATGGAAACCTCATGTCAGACACATTAAAACCAAAATCTCCCAAAGCCTCTCAATTATAAACAAAGCAGAACTATACCTCAATGAAAAGGCACTCCGTACTCTATACTGCACCTTGGTACTCCCATACCTTACATATTGTGTTGAGGTATGGGGGATACTTACCACAACATAATTAATCCTCTGATCATATTACAGAAAAAAGCAGTGCGGATCATTCATAACGTTGTTTTTTTTAGAACATACTCATAATCTGTTTATGCAATCAAAGTTGCTCAAATTTGATGACCTTGTTAAATATAATAATTAATAATCTTATATAAAGCATTTAGCAAATGATTGCCGCCTAATCTACAAACCACGTTTCCATATGAGTTGGGAAATTGTGTTAGATGTAAATATAAACGGAATACAATGATTTGCAAATCATTTTCAACTTTTTTTTTTTTTTTTCAAATAATCATTAACTTTAGAATTTGATGCCAGCAACACGTGACAAAAAAGTTGGGAAAGGTGGCAATAAATACTGATAAAGTTGAGGAATGCTCATCAAACACTTATTTGGAACATCCCACAGGTGTACAGGCTAATTGGGAACAGGTGGGTGCCATGATTGGGTATAAAAGTAGATTCCATGAAATGCTCAGTCATTCACAAACAAAGATGGGGCGAGGGTCACCACTTTGTCAACAAATGTGTGAGCAAATTGTTGAACAGTTTAAGAAAAAACTGTCTCAACCAGCTATTGCAAGAAATTTAGGGATTTCACCATCTACGGTCCGTAATATCATCAAAGGGTTCAGAGAATCTGGAGAAATCACTGCACGTAAGCAGCTAAGCCCGTGACCTTCGATCCCTCAGGCTCTACTGCATCAACAAGCGACATCAGTGTGTAAAGGATATCACCACATGGGCTCAGGAACACTTCAGAAACCCACTGTCAGTAACTACAGTTGGTCGCTACATCTGTAAGTGCAAGTTAAAACTCTCCTATGCAAGGCGAAAACCGTTTATCAACAACACCCAGAAACGCCGTCGGCTTCGCTGGGCCTGAGCTCATCTAAGATGGACTTATACAAAGTGGAAAAGTGTTCTGTGGTCTGACGAGTCCACATTTCAAATTGTTTTTGAAAACTGTGAACGTCGTGTCCTCCGGACCAAAGAGGGAAAGAACCATCCGGATTGTTATAGGCGCAAAGTTGAAAAGCCAGCATCTGTGATGGTATGGGGGTGTATTAGTGCCCAAGACATGGGTAATTTACACATCTGTGAAGGCGCCATTAATGCTGAAAGGTACATACAGGTTTTGGAGCAACATATGTTGCCATCCAAGCAACATTACCATGGACACCCCTGCTTATTTCAGCAAGACAATGCCAAGCCACGTGTTACATCAACATGGCTTAATAGTAAAAGAGTGTGGGTACTAGACTGGCCTGCCTGTAGTCCAGACCTGTCTCCCATTGAAAATGTGTGGCGCATTATGAAGCCTAAAATACCACAACGAAGACCCACGGACTGTTGAACAACTTAAGCTGTACATCAAGCAAGTATGGGAAAGAATTCCACCTGAGAAGCTTAAAAAATGTGTCTCCTCAGTTCCCAAACGTTTACTGAGTGTTGTTAAAAGGAAAAGCCATGTAACATAGTGGTGAACATGCTCTTTCCCAACTACTTTGGCACGTGTTGCAGCCATGAAATTCTAAGTTAATTATTATTTGCAAAAAAAAAATAAAGTTTATGAGTTGGATCATCAAATATCTTGTCTTTGTAGTGCATTCAATTGAATATGGGCTGAAAAGGATTTGCAAATCATTGTATTCCGTTTGTATTTACATCCAACACAATTTCCCAACTCATATGGAAACGGGTTTGTACAACGTTTTTCTATAAGACGAGTGTAGGCTCATAACTTGAAAGGCTTTGAATATTTCTTATTGCCGAGAGCTAAAACCACTCGTAAACGTTTTTGTGTGTCTGTATGCGGAGTAAAACTATGGAACAAACTGGACTTACAACACAAGCAATGCCAAACTATTAATAAATTTAAACTATTATACAAACATGAGGTCTGGATCAAATATAGAGATGAGGGTCTTTAATTTGACCTGCTGTTGTACTCTTGTCTCAAAGTGTTAACATGTGCTCAATGTTTCCTTACCATTATTGCTATGTTGTCTATTACCATTGTTGTATTTTGTCTATTACCATTGTTGGTATATTCATTCTTCCTACATTGTTGATACAAATTGTTGATACAGTGTAATAATTACTGTTACCTGTGGTAATGCCACTATGTAATGTATTAATAACTGAATGGAAATAAGTTATCTTCTTCCCACTCCCTTTCAGGCAAAACTGGACAATCATGCTTACATACTGTGCATTACCTTTTGCATTATGTTAATTTACATTATTATGTATTGTCTACCTTGTACTTTTTTTATGTCATTGCCTGAAATAAATGAAAAAATTAATGAATAACACTGACAATTATTATTGATATATTGTTATTTACGGATAAACACTGACATTTATTATTGATATATTGTTATTTACAGATAAACACTGACATTTATCATTGATACATTGTTATTTACAGATAAACAATGACATATATTATTTATATATTGTTATTTACAGATAAACACTGACATTTATTCTTGATACATTATTATTTACAGATAAACACTGACATTTATTCTTGATATATTGTTATTTACAGATAAACACTGACATTTATTATTGATATATTGTTATTTACAGATAAATACTGACATTTATCATTGATATATTGTTATTTACAGATAAACACTGATATGTATTATTTATATATTGTTATTCACAGATAAACACTGACATGTATTGTTGGTATATTGTTATTCACAAATAAACACTGACATTTAATATTGATATTTTGTTATTTACAGATAAACACTAACATTTATTATTGATATATTGATAATTACAGATAAACACTGACGTTTATTATTTATATATTGTTATTCACAGATAAATACTGACATGTATTATTTATCTATTGTTATTTACAGATAAACACTGACATTATTTATATATTGTTATTCACAGATAAACACTGCCATGTATTATTGATATGTTGGTTTTTACAGATAAACACTGACATTTATTATTGATATATTGTTATTCACAGATAAACACTGACATGTATTATTTATATATTGTTATTTACAGATAAACACTGACATTTATTATTTATATATTGTTATTTACAGATAAACATTGACATTTATTATTGATATAGTGTTATTCACAGATAAACACTGATGTATTATTGATATATTGTTATTTACAGATAAACACTGACATGTATTATTGATATATTGTTATTTACAGATAAATACTGGCATTTATTATTGATATATTGTTATTCACAGATAAATGCTGACATGTATTATTTACATATTGTTATTTACAGATAAACACTGACATTTATTCTTGATACATTATTATTTACAGATAAACACTGACATTTAGTCTTGATATTTTGTTATTTACAGATAAACACTAACATTTATTATTGATATATTGATAATTACAGATAAACACTGACGTTTATTATTTATATATTGTTATTTACAGATAAACACTGACATTTATTATTTATATATTGTTATTTACAGATAAACACTGACATTTATTTTTGATATAGTGTTATTCACAGATAAACACTGACATTTATTATTGATATATTGTTATTTACAGATAAACACTGACATGTATTATTGATATATTGTTATTTACAGATAAATACTGACATTTATTATTTATATATTGTTATTTACAGATAAACACTGACGTTTATTTTTTATATAGTGTTATTCACAGATAAACACTGACATTTATTATTGATATATTGTTATTTACAGATAAACACTGACATGTATTATTGATATATTGTTATTTACAGATAAATACTGACATTTATTATTGATATATTGTTATTTACAGATAAACACTGACATTTATCATTGATATATTGTTATTTACAGATAAATACTGACATTTATTATTGATATATTATTTACAGATAAACACTGACATTTATCATTGATATATTGTTATTTACAGATAAACATTGACATATATTATTTATATATTGTTATTTACAGATAAACACTGACATTTATTCTTGATACATTATTATTTACAGATAAACACTGACATTTATTCTTGATATATTGTTATTTACAAATAAACACTGACATTTATTATTGATATATTGTTATTTACAGATAAATACTAACATTTATTATTGATATATTGTTATTTACAGATAAACACTGATGTTTATTATTTATATATTGTTATTCACAGAAAAACACTGCCATGTATTATTTATATATTGTTATTTACAGATAAACACTGACATTTATTATTCATATATTGTTATTTACTGATAAACACTGACATTTATTATTGATATAGTGTTATTCACAGATAAAAACTGACATTTATTATTGATATATTGTTATTTACAGTTAAACACTGACATTTATTATTGATATATTGTTATTTACAGATAAATACTGACATTTATTATTGATATATTGTTATTTACAGATAAATACTGACATTTATTATTGATATATTGTTATTTACTGATAAACACTGACATTTATCATTGATATATTGTTATTTACAGATAGAAACTGACATTTAATATTGATATATTGTTATTTACAGATAAACACTGACATTTATCATTGATATATTGTTATTTACAGATAAACAATGACATATATTATTTACATATTGTTATTTACAGATAAACTGACATTTATTCTTGATACATTATTATTTACAGAGAGACACTGACATTTATTATTGATATAATGTTGTTTACAGTTAAGCACTGACATTTATTATTGATATATTGTTATTTACAGATGGACACTGACATTCATTATTTATTTTTTTCCATCCATGTTTTGAGGTGCCCTGTGTATGTGTTGTTGAGTTGTTTCCTACTAAAGGGGACCCAGTTCAACCATATGATCAAATAAATACATACGTATTATTATGAGAAAAGTTTCATAATGTTATAAGAATAAAGTTGTACTATTACGAGAGAAAAATGTTCGGAGACTTGCTGTAAGTCTTACAAGCAAACGAGCATCACGATAGGACACTAAAGTCGACATGTTGTGGAAAAATGTGTTGCGTTAGTCCCCAAGTTTTCAGTGTGAAATGAGCCGTTACCATGGCGACAGTCTACCCCATAAAAAGAGCTGACATTATATAATGAAGCGTCTGTGAGTAACATATGTGAAGTTGGCCTCTCCTTACTGACTCAGCAGCGCTTCAAACTTTCCATTGCTTTTCTCTCAAAGATTGTCTCTAACTTGACTGAACAAGTGAGTGTCATAACCTTTTCCCCTTACACACACTCACTCACACACACACACACGCGCACACACACACACACACACACACACACACACACACACACACTCACTCACTCACTCACACACACACAGACACACACACAGACACACTCTTGATTCACAGTAAGCCCTTATAAAGACAACTTGCATTTACTCAGCACACACTATGACAATAAACAGAGCTTTAACTCTTTAAAATACACAAATTTAAAACGATGAGCCCCTGAAAATAATGACCCCAATTTTATAAACTAAACATAACATTAAAAACTGAAACAATACATGTTAAAATTGAAGTAACACACTCATAATTAGAATAATTCAGAACAAACATATTTAAGGTCATTAAACTGAATATTAAAAACACAAAATCAAGAGAAGGTAAATAGAATTTTTGAAATGTAAAATCTTTCCAATAATCATTAAAAAAACATACGCTGCGAGCAGGGTTCGAACCTGCGCGGGAAGATCCCATTGGATTTCAAGTCCAACGCCTTAACCACTCGGCCATCGCAGCGATGTCTAAACGCTAGTAGCATTTGGTATTTTCAACAAATTACAAGGTGACGACGTCACAAAAGGGACAACATTTTGTGTGCTTTGAAGTACCCGGTTAGCGTAACTCCATGTTGCAATGTCGCAGTACATTCAACTGTCATGACAAATTTCATCCACAAGTCACGGGCGGAGGAAAGGGTTCAACGTTAGGGGGAGCCACACGAACGCACACTATTTCCCGTGCTTAGTGCTTGTATTCAGTCACGTGACTTCTTCCCGGAAGAGCAAAATGCTAGCTGGTTGTTGTGCGCATAGATATTGTCACAGAGTTTACCGCGGACCTCTGCTGCCTATTGGCGCTGACGAGCCAGCGGGCCGCCATCTTAAACCGGTCAACATCTCCATCTAGTGACAGGATCGATGAAGTGTCAGCACATTCAATTCCATCATAACTTTCTAACTTTCTCAATATTTAACTGATTTTCACAAAGTTTTTTTTTCATGCAACCGCCATACATGTTGCTATGATACAGTGCAAATGAACTGTCGTATTTGTGGTGATGGGCAAGCTACTTGGAAAATGTATTAAGCTAAGCTACAGTTACTCTCAATTAAATAGAATAGAGTTTTAATGTCATTATTACAGTGAACAGGTTCAAAGAACAACGGAATTGGAGCAGATCCCCTAAGGCGCATACACAATAATTTAGTAATATAAATAGTAAGAAAAAGATTTAAAAAATAAGATATGTATCTATATATATGTATATATCCACACATATGCACATATCCATACATATGCATAAATATACACATACCCATATAACATTATTGCACATTATAGTCCGAAAAAATAAAAATGTAACAAAGCTACAGTTACTCTCAATTAAATGTAGCAAAGCTATTCCAGGAGAATTATATATATAGCACATCATAGAAACATCTAAGAACACAAAGGACATCAAAGACATTAAAAGAGCAGAGCTGATTCATCCATCCATCCATCTTCTTCCGCTTATCCGAGGTCAGGTCGCGGGGGCAGCAGCCTAAGCAGGGAAGCCCATACTTCCCTCTCTCCAGCCACTTCGTCCAGCAGTTCCTGGGGGATCCCGAGGCGTTCCCAGGCCAGCCGGGAGACATAGTCTTCCCAACGTGTCCTGGGTCTTCCCCGTGGCCTCCTACCGGTCGGACGTGCCCTAAACACCTCCCTAGGGAGGCGTTCGGGTGGCTGACCAGATGCCCGGACCACCTCATCTGGCTCCTCTCGATGTGGAGGAGCAGCGGCTTTACTTTGAGCTCCCCCCGGATGGCAGAGCTTCTCACCCCATCTCTAAGGGAGATTTCGGCCGCTTTTACCCGTGATCTTGTTCTTTCGGTCATAACCCAGAGCTCATGACCATAGGTGAGGATGGGAACGTAGATCGACCGGTTAATTGAGAGCTTTGCCTTCCGGCTCAGCTCTGTCTTCCCCACAACGGATCGATACATCGTCCGCATTACTGAAGAAGCCGCACCGATCCGCCTGTCGATCTCACGATCCCTCACTCGTGAACAAGACTCCGAGGTACTTGAACTCCTCCATTTGGGGCAGGGTCTCCTCCTCAACCCGGAGATGGCACTCCACCCTTTTCCGGGCGAGAACCATGGACTCGGACTTGGAGGTGCTGATTCTCATCCCAGTCGCTTCACACTCGGCTGCGAACCGATCCAGTGATAGCTGAAGATCATGGCCAGATGTAGCCATCAGGACCACATCATCTTCAAAAAGCAGAGACCCAATCCTGCAGAGCTGATGCAACCAGCCATTTCTACACACATCCACAAAAGTAAAAAAACAACAAAAAACAAAAGCATATACTCTGTGGTGGCCTCTGCGGTGTTCCACGCCATGGTCTGCTGGGGTGGGGAGAGCATGGCCAGAGACAGGAGCAGACCCAACAAAGCAACCAAGAGAGCCGACGCAACCCTCAGCCGCCCACCAACTCTCGGCAAGTGTCCAGTCTGCATGGATGAGCAAATACCTGCTCATTCATCCAAGACACTGTGAAGCTTGTCCGTCCCGGCGCTCAGCGCCAGCTCCGCAGCCCTGTCTCTTCATCCGCATCTCCTCCAGTCTCTCCAAACGGACTCTGGTGTGGCAGAGACCCAGCAGCTGGTCTCCATGGCCAAAAGGCTCCCGGGGAGGCAGATCCAGAAGTTCACAAAAAAGCACCGCAGAAGTCACCAAAGTGCCACTCCTTGTCACAGTCCCAAAGGGTCCCGAGCCAAAAGGCAAACAAAAAACCCACATGAAAATAAGAGGGAAACATCAGGAACACAAAAGGATGACACAAGAGCACAGAGCTCCAGCCAACAGCAGCCACTACAGCGGCTTCCATCTGTTGAAAAGCTCTATGGAGATGATGATTTCATTTTCCAGCATGATCTGGCACCTACCCACAGTGCCACAACCACCAATAACTGGTGTACTGACTATGGCATTACTGTCCTCGATTGGCCTGCCAACTCCCCTGACCTAACCCCATAGAGAATTTGTGGGGTATTGTGAAGAAGAAGCTGATAGACACCAGACCCAATAATGCAAATGAGCTAAAGGCCGCTATTGAAGCATCCTGGGCATCCATAACACCTCAGCAATGCCACAGGCTGATTGCCTCCATGCCACGCCGCATTGATGCAGTAATCCGTGCAAAAGGATTACCAACCAAGTACTGAGTGCATTAACTGACATTTTCAAATGTTTGATTTTGTTTTGGTGTTATAAATCTTTTTTTTTTTAATTGGTCTGAGGAAATATTCTAATTTTTTGAGATGGAATTTTTGAGTTTTCGTAAGCTGTATGCCATAATCAGCAATATTAAAATAATAAAAGGCTTGCAATATTTCAGTTGATGTATAATGAATCCAGAATGTATGACATTTTAGTTTTTTTAATTGCATTACAGAAAACAAAGAACTTTATCACAATATTAAAATTTTCTGAGACAGACCTGTATACATATACATATATATATACATACATACATATGTATATATACATACATACATATATATATATATATATATATATATATATATATATATATATATATATATATATATATATAAATAAATGATAAATAAATATATATATATATATATATATATATATATATAAATAAATGATAAATAAATATATATATATATATATATATATATATATAAATAAATGATAAATAAATATATATATATATATATATATATATATATTTATATATATATGTAACGGGTATAAGAAATACTTTGATTATTTGAGTGAAATTCCTGCTAAAATATGTATATTGTTTTGTTATGCAATGAGAGGTCCACTTGCGCCACCTGCTGGTACCTGAAAGTCCAAATATGACCGGAAACCGGAAGCTTATTAGCAGACTTCCTGTCCTCTGCTAATGGTAAGCCACGTTCTGATATTGCTCTACAAAATATTATAAATTACACTAAAGCTAACGTGAGATTTATTGTAAGATACACAGTTATTTAACAGCAGTTGAAATGCTATGTTGTGGAATTTTCGTTTTGAATTGGTTGTTGCTCACGTAAGATGTATTACTATTTTGCACTGATGTCGATATTATTTTCCCCCTGTAGACATCGAAACCAGTAGAGGTGCTAACCACATATTGTGTGTATGTGCGTTCTGATCACTCATTGCAGGTAATAATTGTTGCACTACGTGCGTTTTACGTGTCAAAACGTTCATATTTAAATTTGTATTGTTCGCCATTTTAACATGCGAACAACGTGGTCTGTCATATTCGCTAGTCACCACCAGAGGGTGCTAAAAGTCCATTTAATTATTTGTGTCACGTCATGTCTTGTATTGTATTTTGTATTTTTCTATTTTCTATTTCATAAATATATAAAAAAGGATGATGTTGGTTAAAAAAACAAGTTAAAAATATTTTGTATTGAATTAATTGTAATACCAGTAAAGATAAAAGCAAGTTAAAACCACTATACGATCACACACGAAAAAAGTATACTGTTAAAGGCCTACTGAAACCCACTACTACCGACCACGCAGTCTGATAGTTTATATATCAATGATGAAATCTTAACATTGCAACACATGCCAATACTTATAAAGTGCAATTTTAAATTTCCTGCGAAACTTCCGGTTGAAAATGTCTAGGTATGATGACGTATGCAGTGTTTCCCACAGGGCAGGCATCTATTTGTGGTGGTGTGGTCGGGGGGCGGGGGGTGGCGGCGGCAGCGGCGATGACCAAGAAGAACGCGGAGTTGGAATATAATTACAACACTTTATGTACATATTTATATACAGATTTGAACAATTAGTTATTCACTGAAATATATTTATTAATTGTGGTTCTTACAAAAATATATCTTATAAAATATAAAAGCTAAAATGTCTCTTAAAGCTCTGCCCCTTTAATTAGTGCATACTAAATAATTTAACTTTAGCCTACAACTACAACCATATTATTTACCAGCAACATAAAGTGAAACAGAGGCAGAGGTGTATGTTTTGTCGTGGTCCTCTCTATAAGGCACATAAGAATATAAATTAGGATCCTTTTCATGAGAAAAGTGCATTTCTGATCTGACCCTGCTTTATTTTTCAGTGTTTGCTGAGTCTCACCTGTTCCCTCCGCCCTAATTTTTCTACTTGCCCGACTTCTCAAATCTACTTGCCCCAATATTTTTACTTGTCCTGCCTAGGTTTTTTTCTGGCTGTGTAGTGCTCATGGCTTATATCTTACTAAAATCCTTCCCGTTGACTATTTACAACACTACACAGTATTTATTATTATTATTATCTATAGTTACATTTAAATGGCATTGCATACATGTAAAATTAAATGCTATTTCACATTATTTGACCAGTAGCAGTTACACCCATCTGAACAGGTCAGCCACCTGTTTAAAGCCCGATCACAGTTGAAATCTTGAAATGAAGGGCCTTTAATGGCCAAAACATTAACCTGGACAACATTTTAACAGATGGTTGGCTCAGATTTTATTCTTTTCATTGCATTCACATGCTGCAGTGGACAGTGGACATTTTAGCTTGAGTATTAATGCAGTATCTGAAGCACCGTCTCCACGTGTGTTTATTGACAACAGGGTTATAACCTGGACACGTTAGCTCGTCGGTATTGTAACACGTGACTGTTACTACGTGTGTCTGCCCCGGCCCCCAAGTCAAACAGCGGCGGTGTTAATGAAGCAGCGTCAGGCTGCTCACCGTCAGTGAAACGCTCGGTGAAATCGCGGATTAACGTTATATGACGAGCCGCGAGCGATGCAGCTATAACCTATCTACCTATAACCTATATTACCCTCGTATTTTGATCCGGTCGGTCCGTTCTTTTACTCCGTCGTCGTCGTCTTCTTCTTCTTCTTCTTCTTCTTCTTCTTCTTCTTCTTCTACTTCTTCTTCTGGCCCACCAGGTGAATTAAGTGCTATTGGCGGAGTTACAATGCATAGTAGGCTACCGCCACCTACTGCACCGGAGTTGTAACTACAAGGTACATTCACAGACAGAGTCCCATTGCTTTTATGAGCGGTCGAGCGAGTCAGAAGCCGAAAAATCCATTTGTGGCGGACGTAATTCTTTCGTGGCGGGCCGCCACAAATAAATGAATGTGTGGGAAACACTGATATATATATATATATATATATATATATATATATATATATATATATATATATATATATATATATAAATGGGTTGTACTTGCATAGCGCTTTTCTACCTTCAAGGTACTCAAAGCGCTTTGACACTACTTCCACATTTACCCATTCACACACTGATGGAGGGAGCTGCCATGCAAGGCGCTAACCAGCACCCATCAGGAGCAAGGGTGAAGTGTCTTGCTCAGGACACAACGGACATGACGAGGTTGGTACTAGGTGGGGATTGAACCAGGGACCCTCGGGTTGCGCACGGCCACTCTCCCACTGCGCCATGCCGTCCCTTATATATATATAAAGGGGGTGGGCTGTGCTGTCAAACGCTGATTGTTTGAATAAGTTCCTAAAACTTATTTTTCAAAAACACGACCGCCATTGGAATATATGTGGCTACTTGTTTATTTCTTATTTCTTGTGTGTTTCTATTATTATGTATTTCTAAACTTGACAACGGGCAGAAAGAAGAACAAAAGGGGCTTTTCGAAATGCAGGAAATATTGTGGAGCATCTTTGTGCTGAAGAACGCTAATCAGCGGAATTATTTGAGGGTTTTTTACTCAGTGTTTAAACTAAATGCAGTTTATTGTTTATTAATTTTATATACTTAATTTCAATACGCAAAGTTACAGAAAGTGGACAGGCTGTCATTTACAGATAAACACTGACATTTATTTATATATTGTTATTTACAGTGTGTGCATAAAAGACACAACCAACATGCTAACGTATTATGCCAGCATTTTAGCTAATGTTATTGAATTCAACCTAAAAATCATGGCTTTTGATACTTGACACCATATTTTTGCATTTTACCTAATTGTATTTGTTTAAACCAACAAATTATGGCTTTTACAACTTGACACTGTCTTGGAAGTATGCAAAAATTTTTATGTTAGCATGACAACTTTAGCATGCTAACATTTTATGCTAGCATCATTAGTTTGATTCTAAACATAGTTGATTATGATACTTTGTGCCATCTAAAAAGTGTGGTAACTTTTCCTGTTTTCATGCTAGCATTTGCATGTAAACATTTTATGCTAGTATTTTAGCAACTTTTATTCATTTGAACCTAAAAATCATGGATTTTGATACTTGGCGCCATCTTAGAAGTAGGCTAACTTTCCCTATGTTACCATGCTAATATTAGCGTGCTAACATGTCATGCAAGCATTTTAGCTCATTTTGATCATTTAAACATAAAATGTGTAGGTTTTGAGACTTGTCTCAATCTCAAAATAATTTTAAGTGTTCCCATTATAACAAGCTCATGCGAGCATGCTAACGTTTTATGCTAGCTTTTTAGCTTCAATCAAGCCAGAGGTCCACGGTGCAAATAGCTGGCACATCATCAACATTTCTGTGGATATATTTTAGTTATTTATATTATAAGAAGCTAGCTTGCTAAAGCTAGAAAACGGCTCTCAGCCTAACACAAACCTTTGCAGTCATTATAAAATTCAGTGGCGTGCAGTGACCTTTACGCTTTGGAGGTATTTAAAAAAAATGTTTTTAACTTAAATCCATATGCTTTAATCACTGTTGATACTTGTTGCTCATTAAGATTATAACAAAATAAGAAGAGAGTAAATCACTGTGTTATAATTCACAGTGTTGAATTTCTTATAATGCGATACCAAACACATTTTAGTACATAAAGCATTAGAGAATGAATGAATGAATGAATGAATGGATGTGGCTGCCAGTATGGAGGATTATATATCCAAGATCAAAAATTTGTCGAAACTGGACTTTGAGAGATATGCAGTGTTGGGACTATCTTACTTACTTATTAACTTACTTTGTAACGCGTTACTGTAACGGCATTATTTTCGGCGGTAACTAGTAGTCTAACGCGTTATTTTT
Source organism: Nerophis lumbriciformis (assembly GCF_033978685.3). NCBI lineage: Eukaryota > Metazoa > Chordata > Actinopteri > Syngnathiformes > Syngnathidae > Nerophis > Nerophis lumbriciformis. Next base: position 17,198,360 of record NC_084552.2, on the reverse strand, counting down.
TATATTCAGTAACTCAGTTACCGTTACTACATGATGCGTTACTGTGTTATTTTACGTTATTTTTTATATAGTATCGGCTAGAAAGTGAGAAGATCTGAGTGTGTTTTATTGAAGAGCTGCGGTGTCGTCCTTCTGATTTTTCCTGTGTCACAAGAGGCGCGCTCTGTGTCTGTGTGTGTGTGTGTGTGTTTGTGTGTGTGTGTGTGTGTGTGTGTGTGTGTGTGTGTGTGTGTGTGTGTGTGTGTGTGTGTGTGTGTGTGTGTGTGTGTGTGTGTCGGGGCGGGGGGGCTTGTCTGTGTTTACTAACAAGACATCATGGCGGAGCCAAAGCCGAGTTTCTTAACATGGAGCTATTATCACTACTTTTCTTTTGTCGAGCACAAAGAAAAGAACATTGTAGTTAAATGTAAGTTGTGTCTTGGATCAAAGATCCTATCTACTGCCCAAAACAGCAATTCAAATCTGCTGAAACAGCTATAAAAGCAACATGCTTTGACGAAGCTAGTAAAGAGAGACACAGACTCCGATGCAACTTCACTGGCTGGATTTTAATGGAGGGACTGCTAGCCAGGACAACATTGATAGAGCCATTGCAGCATACAGTATGTGCTAGAAGACATGCAGGCTATTTCTACAGTGGAGTCACCCGCTTTCAGGCAGCTAATTAGCATGATATCGGGCATCAAATGGCAAATGGCACGTAGAACATGTTCCAAGTACCTGGACACAGTGGACAGTGAGTACATAAACATGGAAAGCAAGCTAAAAAAGACACTCCAAACTCTGCCTCTGCTCATCATTCATCACTGAAGGTACACACACACTGTCAATTTTCTTATATACTCTTTCATTCTAGACTTCTAGAGTGTTTGATTATCACATCACTCTAAATGTATAGACTATAAAGCTCACAAACATAAAGAGGGATTTAGTGGGCCAAGCCAATCTTTCCTTTTCTCTAAACTAAAACTGGGGAAATGCGTTGAGGGTCCTGGGCTTCACTGAAGACATGATTTTATTTCACAATTCCGTGAGAGAGAAAAATGCCTGGTTAGGCATGTGTATAGCAGTATGTGTGCTGTATATAGTGACATGACATATAATCATGCCTTCTTTGGGTGAAGCCAGGTTTACAGCTATGTCATACTTGCCAACCCTCCCGAATTTTCCGGGAGACTCACGAAATTCAGCGCCTCTCCGAAAACCTCCCGGGACAAATATTCTCCCGAAAATCTCCCGATTTTCAGCCGGAGCTGGAGGCCACGCTCCCTCCAGCTCTATGCGCACCCAAGTGAGGACAGCCTTTTTTCACGTCCGCTTTCCCACTATATAAACAGCGTGCCTGCCCAAACACGTTATTCCATACGAGGCGTCTGGCATACCGCCGATGAGCATGCGGTGCAGATGGAGAAGATCTTCTCGGCGTCCGTGTTGGCGCACACGTTGCCAAAGCCGACGCTGGTCAGGCTGCTGAGGGTGAAGTAGAGGGCGGCGATGTACGAGCTGCGCACAGACGGGTCGCCGACCGTGTTGTTGACGTAGGGCATCTCCAGGCGTTTGCTCAGCTCATGGAGCCATCCTCGGGGAAGAGACAGGAGGACAACAGGGTGACAAGAACTAAATCATCCAGACTAGAGATAAATTGTATTATGTTTATCTTACCTAAAAATATATATATTTTTTAAACTAAATCCATTTTTACTATATTTTGCTAAAAACATCAAAATTAATTGTATTTTTATTTGTATTTTTTCTGACTCCTTATTACATCCAGCCATAGAATTATACAATAAAATAAACATATTTGAAATAATTAATTTTAAATGATCATAATAATTCATTTAAAATGACCATATTTAATTATTAAAACAATTGCTTGTTTATCAACAACTTTAGCATTTTATTCATTACATTTTGAAGCTCTCAGAAGCCAAGTTATGTTATATTCCTTAAGATTTATTTATGCAAGTTTGAAGTATCAATTATCTAAACACAGTTTTGCTTGCATATTATTTTCAAGATGTGTGTATGTATATATATATATATATATACAGTATATATGTATGTATATATATATATATATATATATATATATATATATATATATATATATATATATATATATATATATATATATATATATATATATAGAGAGAGAGAGAGATGCGCGGATAGGCAATTATTTAATCCGCAACCGCATCAGAAAGTCGTCAACCATCCGCCATTCACCCGATCTAACATTTAATCAACACCGCACCCGCCCGCACCCGCCCGTTGTTATAGACGATGCAAGGCATTAGTGAGGTTATAAAGCTTTTGCCTGTTAAAGAAAGGAGACTGATCCAAAGAAGCACAGACCTTCAATGCGTGCCACGCTGTCACGGCCCAGACGCACACCAGTGCGCAATCATATGGGAGCCGCGCTGAGCGTCCCTCGCACCCGCGGCGGCTCCACCCGGGCTCGCGCCCGAGGCTTCAGCGCGCAACGCGGCGGCCATCCTACTCGTCGCGGCCTAGCCCTCGCGGCTCTCGCTGCCGGTGACGGCCGGGTATGGGCCCGACGCTCCAGCGCCATCCATTTTCAGGGCTAGTTGATTCGGCAGGTGGGTTGTTACACACTCCTTAGCGGGTTCCGACTTCCATGGCCACCGTCCTGCTGTCTATATCAACCAGGGTGACCCCTGTTACGCTCCCCCGGCAACAGGGGTGGCGGGCAGGTAAGCTGCGCGGGCGGAGCGCGCGGAGTGACCCCTGTTACGAGCTCCCGGCCACGGGGGTGGCGGGCAGGTAAGCTGCTTACCTGCTGCGCGTGAGGCCGGCCGCGGCGAAGGCGGACGAGGCGGGGTGTCGGTGCGATGGGCGCGGTGGTGACCCTGGACGTGCGTCGGGCCCTTCTCGCAGATCACCTCAGCTACGGCTCCCGGTGGGGCCCTCTCGGGGGAAGGGGCCTCGGTCCCGGACCCCGGCGAGGCGTCCCTTCTCCGCTCCGTAAAAGTGTCCATCTCTTTTTTTTTTCTTCTTCTGTTGTGGCATATGCTGCAGGTGCCTGCTCGTTTTTCGTATGTGGGTAACAACATTTAACTATGTATATATATTTCCGAATTGGTTTAACTGCCACCCGCCTGAATCTATTTAAAATCAAATTTTTTTTTATTTCAACCGCCCGACCCGACCCGCGGATAAAATCAAATTTTTTTTTATTCCAACCGCCCGATCCGCGGATAATCCGCGGACTCCGCGGTTGTGTCCGCAAACCGCGCATCTCTAATATATAGATATATACTAGGGATGTCCCGATCCAGGTTTTTGCACTTCCGATCCGATACCGATACTGACCGATACTGGCCTATCCGAGCATGTATTAAAGTTTAAAGTTATTTAGCCTACTTAGTTGTCAGAATCATGTTGAAAAGGGTTTTAGTACTCTTGATAACAACTAGCCAGCTGAATTAGGGGAGTTTGAATAATACACAATGGTTGGTAACAAGAAACTGACCTGTTTAGTCAAGGATAAACACAAAATAGACAAAATTATACATGACAAACAGAAATGGCATCATTGAAACTAGGGCTGGGCGATATGGCCTTTTTTTAATATTGCGATATTTTAAGGCCATATTGCGAAACTATATATATATCTCGATATTTTGCCTTAGCCTTGAATGAACACTTGATGCATATAATCACAGCAGTATGATGATTCTATGTGTTTTGATTGATTGATTGAGACTTTTATTAGTAGGTTGCACAGTGAAGTACATATTCCGTACAATTGACCACTAAATGGTAACACCCCAATAAGTTTTTCCACTTGTTTAAGTCGGGGTCCACTTAAATTGATTCATGATACAGATATATACTATCAGATATATACTATCATCATAATACAGTCATCACACAAGATAATCACATTGAATTATTTATAATCCGGGGTGTGGAGGGGGGCCTGATGTGCCTTAAGTGTCAAAAAGACAGCCAAAAGAGTTTGATATGAGAATAAATCTAAAGTTAAAATATAGGGTAGAAATGCACCCATTTGCAGGAAATGTAGTCTTGATTTTCAAAATGTTCTTTCAAGGCTTGCATGTCTACATTAAAACATTCTTCTTCATACTGCATTAATATATGCTACTTTTAAACTTTCATGCAGAGAAGGAAATCACAACTAAAAAAATCACTAATTTTTTCATACGGTGTTGATGTGGAAATTTTTGCCTCGGCATTTTGATGGTGTGGACGTGTGGCACCGAATGGAGATAAGCGTCTCGACAGACGTTACAATATTTGAACAATGATGACGAAAACTGTTTTCTCTGTCGTGTCCGTGTGTCGAAAATTGTTATGCGCTTATTTTTTTATTTGATTTTGTGCGTGGCATAGATTTGCTGTGCGCAGAGGACGTTTGAGCAGGCGCGCACCTTAGCGGCTGCGCTAGCATGACAGCTAACGTTAGCCATGCTGCTACCTCTCTGCTGGGAGAAGACGTATACGTATGTGACGTGTGTAAGAAGTTGCGCTTGCTGTCTGTGAGAAGGAGACAGAAGAAGGAGTGGGAAGAGCCTGTAGTGCAATGCCAGCAGCTAAAAGCAACTGCGTGAGAATCCATAGACCTGTGGATGTGTTGAAGATGTGCTGGAAAATGCGGAACGGAAATAGGGAGCAGCAGAAAAGTGGAATGTATTATTTAAATCTGTGCGTTGGAAAACACGGACCGGAGGTTTTTTTTAAACTGGATCTGAATCGGCATTTTCCCATGCCTTGCCGATATGCATTTTTTGGCAAATATCGGCGGCCGATCCGATCCAAATATCGGATCGGGACATCCCTAATATATACAGTGTTGGGTTAGTTACTGAAAACCAGTAACTAGTTACAGTTACTAGTTACTTTATTTCAAAAGTAACTCAGTTACTAACTCAGTTACTTACACCAAAAAGTAATGCGTTACTGTGAAAAGTAACTATTTAGTTACTTTTTTTCTTCTTTTTTTTAAAAGCTCCCATTAATGCCCTTTTAGCCTTCATTTCAGTACTGTTATTGCACTGGAGAATAATACAATGTGTTGATCAACTTGTCATGCATTTGCATCACTGAACTCTGCTAAGCAATGTGGTCTACATACAACACACAAAGTCTGCTAAGCAATGTGGTCTACATACAACACACAAAGTCTGCTAAGCAATGTGGTCTACATACAACACACAAAGACAAAGATATGTTTCAAAGGGCCAATTTATTTCAGGCCAGAACAAATTGACAAAACTATTTTAAATAGCTGCAACATAACATACATAAGTAACAATCAGCATTATAACAACATAGCTGTAAACCTGGCTTCACCTAAGGAAGGCACACGTGACATACACAAAGCCTAACCAGGCAGATTTGAATTGTTGTTTTGCGCAGTAAATGGGATCTTTGATCCAAGACACAACTTACATTTAACTAAAATGTTCTTTTCTTTGTGCTCGACAAATGAAAAGAAGTGAGAATATCTCATACTTGCCAACCCTCCCGAATTTCAGTGCCTCTCCCCGGGACAACCATTCTCCCGAATTTCTCTCGATTTCCAGCTGGACTTAAGGCACGCCCCCTCCAGGCACGGACCTGAGTGAGGACAGCCTGCCGTCACGTCCGCTTGGCCAACCAAAAAGTAACCACAGAACACTAATACCGTATAGTGTTCTGGGGAGGAGTATATTTACCGCTAGAATTCAGCAAGTCAAGTATTTCATATATATATATATATATATATATATATATATATATATATATATATATAAGAAATACTTGACTTTCAGTGAATTCTAGCTATATATATATATATATATATATTTATTATATATATATATATATATATATATACATATATATATATATATATATATATATATATAAATAAGAGAAATACTTGAATTTCAGTGTTCATTTATTTACACATTTACACACACATAACACTCATCTACTCATTGTTGAGTTAAGGGTTGAATTTTTCTAACCATGCTGAACACCCTCTCTGATGATGCATTCTGCTTCGTCTCCTTGTCACTGCACTCTCTAAAAGCCCTAGATCAGGGGTCGGCAACCCGCGGCTCTTTTAGCGCCGCCCTAGTAGCTCCCTGGAGCTTTTGCAATGATGTATGAAAAATGGAAAAATGATGAGGGGAAATAATTTATTTTTTGTTTTAATATGGTTTCTGTAGGAGGCCAAACACGACACAAACCTCCCTATTTGTTATAAATCCCACTGTTTATATTAAACATGCTTCACTGATTCGAGTATTTGGCGAGTGCCGTTTTGTCCTACTAATTTTGGCGGTCCTTGAACTCACCGTAGTTTGTTTACATGTATAACTTTCTCCGACTTTCTAGGACGTGTTTTATGCCAGTTCTTTTTCTGTCTCATTTTGTCCACGAAACTTTTAACGTTGTGCATGAATGCACAAAGGTGAGTTTTGTTGATGTTATTGTCTTGTGGGGAGTGCTAATCGGGCATATTTGGTCACTACATGACTGCAAGCTAATCGATGCTAACATGCTATTTAGGCTAGCTATATGTACATATTGCATCATAATGCCTCGTTTGTAGGTATATTTGAGCTCATTTAGTTTCCTTTAAGTCCTCTTAATTCAATTTATATCTCATGACACACTATCTGTATGTAATATGGCTTTTAATTTTTTTGCGGCTCCAGACAGATTTGTTTTTGTATTTTTGGTCCAATATGGCTCTTTCAACATTTCGGGTTGCCGACCCCTGCCCTAGATGTTATTGTCACACATGCATGTACAGTAGATGGCAGTATTGCCCTGTTTAAGAGTGTCACAACATTGCTGTTTACGGCAGACAAATTGCTTTACGGTAGACGAAAACGTGACTGCTGTTGTTGTGTGTTGTTGCCGCGCTGGGAGGACGTTAATGAAACTGCCTAACAATAAACCCACATAAGAAACCAAGAACTCGCCCTAGATCATTCTACAGTTGTAACGTCATTGGGCAGGCACGCTGTTTATATTGTGGGAAAGCGAACGTGAAAACAGGCTGTCGACACGTCACTCAGGTCCACCTGAATTTCGGGAGATTTTCGGGAGAAAATTTGTCCCGGGAAGTTTTCGGGAGAAGCGCTAAATTTCGGGAGTCTCCCGGAAAATCCGGGAGGGTTGGCAAGTATGCACAAGAGATTCAGAAGGACGACACCGCACCGCAGATCTTCTGTTTCTAGCCGATACTACATATAAAATAACGCAGTAACGCATCATGTAGTAACGGTAACTGAGTTACTGAGAATTCTAGCTGTAAATATACCCCCCCCCCCCCCCACACACACACACACACACACACATACACACACACACACACAGCCACACACACACCCCGAAATCGGAGGTCTCAAGGTTGGCAAGTATAAGCTATGTTGTTATTATGCTGTTTGTTACTTATGTATGATATTGTTATTATGCTGTTTGTTACTTATGTATGTTGTGTTGCAGCTATTTAATATAGTTGTGTCAATTTGTTCTGGCCTGAAATAAATTGGCCCTTTGAAACATATCTTTTTGTCTTTGTGTGTTGTATATAGACCACATGGCTTAGCAGAGTTCAGTGATGCAAATGCATGCGGTTTCTCATATTCATTCACATCGACGTCCCTTATGTGGGCTCTGTACCGAGGATGTCGTTGTGGCTTGTACAGCCCTTTGAGACTTTTGTGATTTAGGGCTATATAAATAAACATTGATTGATTGATTGATTGATGTCAAGTAGGGCTGGGCGATATATCGATATGCGCGATATATCGCGGGTTTGTCTCTGTGCGATATAGAAAATGACTATATCGTGATATCGAGCATACGTTCTCACGCAGTTGCTTTTAGCTGCGGGCATTACACTACAGACTCTTCCTACTCTTTCCTGTCTCTCCTTCTCACAGACAGCAAGCGCACCTTCTACACACGTTACATACTGTCACGTCATACGTCACATACGTATACGCCCTCTCGGAGCAGAGAGGTAGCAGCATGGCTAACGTTAACTGTGATGCTAGCGGTAATACGAGCGAAAGAAGGTGTGAATCTGGTAACAAATGAAGGAAGAATGAATTCCCCCAAAAAACAGCAGGGAATATGTCGAACAGACAACCGTAATTTGTCAAGTGTGGGGCAAAAGCGTTGCTACAAAAAGTAGCGTTACTGCTAATATGTAGCATCATTTGAAAAGTCCCCTGCTAGTGAATGAAGAGTGCTCACTCCAATCTAATCACTTTATTTATATAGCACATTTAAACAACAAAAATGTTTCCAAAGTGCTGCACAACAATATTAAAAACAATATTTATGTACTCCGCACGTCAACATCTCCGTTCGGTGCCACACGTCCACACCATCAAAATGCCGAGGCAAACATTTCCAGATCAACACCGTATGAAAAAAATAGTGTTTTTTTTTTAGTTGTGATTTCCTTCTCTGCATGAAAGTTTTAAAGTAGAATATATTAATGCATTATGAAGAAGAATGTTTTAATGTAGACACATAGAATTATCATACTGCTGTGATTATATGCATCAAGTGTTAATTCAAGGCTAAGGCAAAATATCGAGATATATACTGTATCATGTATCGCGATATTTAAAAAAGGCCATATCGTCCAGCCCTAATGTCAAGTTGATCAACAGATTGTATTATTCTCCAGTGCAATAACAGTACTGAAATGAAGGCTTAAAGAGCATTAATGGGTGCCTTAAAAAAAGAAAAGAAAAAAAGTAACTAAATAGTTACTTTTCACAGTATTTCAAAAGTAACTCAGTTACTAACTCAGTTACTTACACCAAAAAGTAAGTAACTGAGTTAGTAACTGAGTTACTTTTGAAATAAAGTAACTAGTAACTAACTAGTTACTGGTTTTCAGTAACTAACCCAACACTGGACATATGTTATAAAATATTACTTGGTCAAATTTGTTTGCTTTGATGAAATAAAACATTTAGAGTTGTTCTTACCTTCTTAGACTTAGACTTCCTTTTTATTGTCATTCAAATTTGAACTTTACAGCACAGATAAGAACGAAATTTAATTTCATCAGCTCATGGTAGTGCAGGATAAAAAAGCAATAAGGTGCATATATAGATAAATAAATAGGTTACTGTACAGATAAATATATTGCACTTTTTCACATGCATCCACGTTTATGGACGTATGTTATATTGTCTTTTTTATTCCAGCGAGTTAATCCATTTTGGGGGGAGTTGAGGGGATAATTATGATGCGTTCAAGAGTCTTACGGCCTGAGGGAAGAAGCGGTTACAGAACCTGGAGGTTCTGCTTCGGAGGCTGCGGAACCTCTTTCTAGAGTCCAGCAGTGAAAACAGTTCTTGGTGGGGGTGGGAGGAGTCTTTGCAGATTTTCTGAGCCCTGGTCAGGCAGTGTCTTTTTGCGATCTCCTGGATAGGAGGAAGAGGAGTCCTGATGATCTTTTCCGCCGTCCTCACCACTCTCTGGAGAGACTTCCAGTCTGAGGCACTGCAGGCTCCAGTCCAGACAGAGATGCTGTTGGTCAGCAGGCTCTCTATAGTGCCTCTGTAGAATGTGGTGAGAATGGGGGGAGGGAGCTGTGCTCTTTTCATCCGACGCAAAAAGTGCATGCGCTGCTGAGCTCTTTTTACAAGAGCTCCGGTGTGGAGGGACCAGGTTATATTGTCAGTTATCTGCACCCCCAGGAACTGTATTTGTATCCAAGCCCTAGCTAGTTTCATCCACGAAAACGTATTTTGTATGATCACCTCTGTTTTGTCTCAAAGTCCAGTTTCAACAAATGTTTGATCTTGGATATATAATCATCCATATTGGCAGCCACATTCATTCATTCATTCATTCATTCTCTCATGCTTTATGTACTAAAATGTGTTTGGTATCGCGTTATAAGAAATTCAACACTGTCAAGTTGTGTTATAACTCTCAAGTTGAGTGGTTATCAACTGTCAAGTTGTGTTTAATTTCCCCAGTTCTTTGCCCCAACTTGAAAAGGGCCTTGGTCCTTAGAACGCAAGAAAAACTCAAATATTTTCCTTTTTTTGTTTTCCAGTTAATTGTAGGGTTAATTAGAGGGTGATTAGGTTGATAACCTTAAACAAAGAAAACCATTGCATTATTTTGAGTTTAAACTAATACACAAGTCATCACAACATTGCTTTAAGTTTAACTAAGTTCATTAATCGCATACATGTACCAGTAAATATGCAGCCTAAAGGCCTACTGAAACCCACTACTACCGACCACGCAGTCTGATAGTTTATATATCAATGATGAAATCTTAACATTGCAACACATGCCAATACGGCCGGGTTAGCTTACTAAAGTGCAATTTTAAATTTCGCGCAAAATATCCTGCTGAAAACGTCTCGGTATGATGACGTCGGCGCGTGACGTCACGGGGTGTGGTGGACATTTTGGGACAGCATGGTGGCCAGCTATTAAGTCGTCTGTTTTCATCGCAAAATTCCACAGTATTCTGGACATCTGTGTTGGTGAATCTTTTGCAATTTGTTCAATGAACAATGGAGACAGCAAAGAAGAAAGCTGTCGGTGGGAAGCGGTGTATTGCGGCAGGTGTTGTGCTGGATAACGCACCCCCGCCGTAGAATGCACCCACTGACTGTTTTGCCGGATAACACAGCCGGTGTTTCATTGTTTACATTCCCGAAAGATGACAGTCAAGCTTTACCATTGGCCTGTGGAGAACTGGGACAACAGAGACTCTTACCCGGAGGATTTTGAGTTGGATGCGCAGACACGGTACCGTGAGTACGCATGCAGCTGCGGCTTCCAAACATTTGATCGCTTGCCCGTATGTGCGTGCCGCTATGTGCATGTCACGTACGTAACTTTGGGGACTTTGGGGAAATATATGTGCTGTATGAACTTTGGGGAGGTGAACGGTACTTTGGGCTGTGGGATTGAGTGTGTTGTGCAGGTGTTTGAGTTGTATTGGCGGGTTATATGGACGGGAGGGGGGAGGTGTTTGTTATGCGGTATTAATTTGTGGCATTTTAAATATAAGCCTGGTTGTGTTGTGGCTAATAGAGTGTATATATATATGTCTTGTGTTTATTTACTGTTTTAGTCATTCCCAGCTGAATATCAGGTCCCACCCGCCTCTCACAGCATCTTCCCTATCTGAATCGCTCCCACTGCCCTCTAGTCCTTCACTCTCACTTTCCTCATCCACGAATCTTTCATCCTCGCTCAAATTAATGGGGAAATCGTCGCTTTCTCGGTCCGAATCGCTCTCGCTGCTGGTGGCCATGATTGTAAACAATGTGCACATGTGAGGAGCTCCACAACCTGTGACGTCACGCTACTCGTCTGCTACTTCCGGTAGAGGCAAGGCTTTTTTATCAGCGACCAAAAGTTGCGAACTTTATCGTCGATGTTCTCTACTAAATCCTTTCAACAAAAATATGGCAATATCGCGAAATTATCAAGTATGACACATAGAATGGACCTGCTATCCCCGTTTAAATAAGAAAATCGCATTTCAGTAGGCCTTTAAGTAACTAAGTAAAAAGTAAATAAGCAACTTAACTGAGTGTCTAAACATAAGCATAAGCCAAACATAAGCATCCACTTAGCCTTTGTTAATACTTCAAAATTTATAGAGCCACTCAAAGTTCAGATAAACACAAAGAACACAGCTTGTAGCTCAAACCAAACATTTCAAACAAAGCATTAACCAAATTTACAGCTATAGCATCCAAGTTAATTTCCTACCAGTTGCGTGTGACTAGGAACTGAGGAGTCTCTTTGGGTTTTTCTTTTTCTAGTTGCTTGCTTCGCTTAAGCTTTTGTTTCTTTTACTAACAGGCTTTTCCTTCTTTGTTCTCCAAGCCCACATGCTGGTCTGTAGGCAAAATGGCCGTCCCTGCCACTTGACAGGAATTTTGGTGAATTGTGATGTGCTGTTGTATTTCTCTGCCCCCTGCAGGCTTGGAGGGGGACAAGTGGATATTTGGAATGATACTGATAATCCCGAGTTCAATCCCGGGCTCGGGATCTTTCTGTGTGGAGTTTGCATGTTCTCCCCGTGACTGCGTGGGTTCCCTCCGGGTACTCCGGCTTCCTCCCACCTCCAAAGACATGCACCTGGGGATAGGTTGATTGGCAGCACTAAATGGTCCCTAGTGTGTCAATGTAAGTGTGAATGTTGTCTGTCTATCTGTGTTGGCCCTGTGATGAGGTGGCGACTTGTCCAGGGTGTAAACCGCCTTCCGCCCGAATGCAGCTGAGAAAGGCTCCAGCACCCCCCGCGACCCCAACAGGGACAAGCGGTAGAAAATGGATGGATGGATGGACTTCTGTGTTCTGTTAGTTGACGCGACAAACACTTTTAAGCGCATCAAGTCACAATGAGAAGCTATCAATCTCAAAAGAATGATAACTTGGGTCTTTGATTCCCGTCTTAGGGTTGCTGTCTTCGACCAGAAAACAGTTCATTATCGCAGTAGGAGTAAGGATACAAAGAAAACGGGCTCCACGGGTAAAATGGAGTACAATAATGAGGTGTTTGGAGCTGAGCCACGACGATGATGAGGTAAGCTAGCATCTGTGCTTGTTTGGTTCAAAAAGTAACAATAACCTCTGAAGTGTATTTCTGGTCTTGTCACCCGCTCCCGGCATACTTGCCAACCTTGAGACCTCCAAATTCGGAAGATTGGGGGTGGGTGGTTTGTTTCGGGGCCGAAGGCAGGGTTAAGGGGGGAGGAGTATATTTATAGCTAGAATTCACTGAAATTCAAGTATTTATTTACACATACACTGTATGCACACATAACACTCCTCTACTCATTGTTTGTATTTGAAAGTGCAATGCTTTGCAGCCAGTAGCATAGCCTTTGAAGGAGCAGTGTAATATTCCGGGTTGGAGTCAATAACCAGGCGAGGTGATGAAGTTACGTCTCTTTACTTCATACTTCAGAACCGACTCCCACACTTGCCGTCAGGGTGCGCAATACAACGTAAACCTTTGGCCAACCAAAAAGTAACCACATAACACTATACCCAACATTCACCAGGAGATGGCAACAAACAACTTAGATCACTCTATTACAGGCAGCATCTGTGAAATTTAATTTGCAGGAAAGGAGTGAGTGTAGGGTTGAATTGTCCATCCTCGTTCTATTCTCTGTCACTCGTCGGCGCCATGACTGTGTCTTCTTCGTTCTTCTGCTTCGTCTCCTTCTTGTTGTGGTGCAGTTGTGCACGCGCCAAAAGCCGTAGATGTTATAACGTGACTGGGCCGGCACGTTGTTTATATGAAGGAAAAGCAGACGTGACGACAGGCTGTCCTCACTCAGGTCCGCATGGACCTGGAGGGGGCGTGCCTTAAGTCCGGCTGGAAATCGGGAGAAATTCGGGAGAATGGTTGTCCCGGGAGATTTTCGGGAGAGGCACTGAAATTCGGGAGTCTCCCGGAAAATTCGGGAGGGTTGGCAAGGGCAGTAGGGCAACGCAACAGTGCGGCTGGATCAAAAGAGATGTCGGAGTAGGGCTGGGCGATATGGCCTTTTTTTAATATCGCAATATTTTAAGGCCATATCGCGATACACGATATATATCTCGATATTTTGCCTTAGCCTTGAATGAACACTTGATGCATATAATCACAACAGTATGATGATTCTATGTGTCTACATTAAAATATTCTTCTTCATGCTGCATTAATATACGCTACTTTTAAACTTTCATGCAGAGAAGGAAATCACAACTAAAAAAATCACTATTTTTTTCATACGGTGTTGATCTGGAAATGTTTGCCTCTGCATTTTGATGGTGTGGACGTGTGGCACCGAATGGAGATATTGACGTGCGGAGTAAGCACTCTTCATTCTCTAGCGGGTGACTTTTCAAATGATGCTACATATTAGCAGTGTAGCCGAGTGTCCTGGGTTCGCCTATACAGTGTACTTATCTAATGAAATAATAAACGGGAGACATTAGAGCAGGTTCGGTAGCCACCGCTTCTTTAATGTGAACATCACACACCTCCTTCTACAACTACACACACCCTACCCTACGGCAACAACTCTGGAGGGATAAAACTCCACCTCCTTACCTAACACACTCCGGTGACTTGGGACACCCTCAACTGTTTGTTACAGCAGTAATGCTACTTTTTATAGCAACGCTTTTGCCCCACACTTGACAAATTACGGTTGTCTGTTCGACATCTTCCCACTTGAAGCCAAACCACCGCCAGACAATGGACCCCCTGCTGTTTTTCTTAGGAATTAATTATTCCTCCTTTTGTTACCAGATTCGCACCTTCTTTCTGTTGTATTAGCGCTCGCACCGCTCCGCTAGCATCACAGCTAACGTTAGCCATGCTGCTACCTCTCTGCTCGGTGAGGATGTATACGTATGTGACGTATGACGTGACAGTATGTGACGTGTGTAAGAAGGTGCGCTTGCTGTCTGTGAGAAGGAGAGACAAGACAGAGTGGGAAGAGCCTGTAGTGTAATGCCAGCAGCTAAAAGCAACTGCGTGAGAACGTATACTCGATATCACGATATAGTAATTTTCTATATCGCACAGAGACAAACCCGCGATATATCGCGTATATCGATATATCGCCCAGCCCTACGTCGGAGACGATTTGCTGAACAAAAAGTTGCTTTATTACAAGCGAGTGTCATTAAACAGGTCTGCAGTACTTGGAGGAACTCCAGTCAAAAACTGGGGGACTCCTAACTGGAGAAGCCAAACCGTCAGTTTTTATATTCCTCCTTTCTGTCTCTGGGTGTGTGTGTGCTAAGTCAGGAGAGCGCATCCTGACCATAAAAGGAGATGTTCATGTGTAAGTGTCTAGAAAACAACTGCTTTAAGTCATAACTTAAATGTTGGCGTTGAGCTGGACAGGTAGTCTCTTGTCAAGGATATGGTTATCACTTTTGCATTCCGAAGTCCCAATTAGAGCTTCTTTTCCTATGAGAAGTGATCCAATCCACCTGCGAATATCAAACTAAGGGGCCTTATCTATTTATGTGCTCAAACTGAAATACCACTATTTAATTAAACTTGGTGGTTTGCTTTCTCCAAGGTGAATATAAACATTCACCATATGTAGAACATAATATGAGTTAATTAATTAACTTCACCTGCACATAACTGGTTTCCCTTAACATTTCTTAAGGCCCAAGCTGTTTGTTTACATGCTTTTTTTTATTTCTCTTTGCTATTTGGGCATATTGGACCCTAATTAGAATAAAAACTACCGGTAAGAATCATCTTTTCACCTACTCAGTGGCCTAGTGGTTAGAGTGTCCGCCCTGAGATCGGTAGGTTGTGAGTTCAAACCCCGGCCGAGTCATACCAAAGACTATAAAAATGGGACCCATTACCTCCCTGCTTGGCACTCAGCATCAAGGGTTGGAATTGGGGGTTAAATCACCAAAAATGATTCCCGGGCGCGGCGCCGCTGCTGCCCACTGCTCCCCTCACCTCCTAGGGGGTGATCAAGGGGATGGGTCAAATGCAGAGGACAAATTTCACCACACTTAGTGTGTGTGTGACAATCATTGGTACTTTAACTTTAACTTTAACTTTTGATATGATGTACTTAGTCCATAAGTAACAAACGTGTCTTCATGTTTAATGACATGCTAATTCTTATTTTTTCACTTTTTTTTCCAAATTCCATTGTATGTTATACTCTTCTGATACCACCAGATGACAGTATAAGTGTCCACATAAGCGGCTGTAAGACCCTAATTCAGTGGTGTACACTATTTTGGAAATAAGAGCTAAAAGGTGCTGTCCACGCATGGGGCCACTAAGGCCATTAGAGGTTTTAATTAAGGAAAAGTGTAGGTTTTTTGTAGAGTTAACAATGTTGTGTGGACATAAAGAAATGTAAACACTGTCTCTGCTACATTGTACTCTGTGGCATACTTCTAGTACAGCGGCATCCAGTTCCGGTTTCCACTACATAAGCTATGGGTTATTACTATGACAATGTTATCTCTGCAACGATGAAAGTCCAAAGGCCGCTGATAAAGATTTTTTTTTATGGTAAAAGTGCACTTTTTTAAAATTATGCAAGTTTGATTGTCAAAGCATCAGACGTGAATGGCGATAAGATAACAGGACATGTAACAGACAGAAAATAACAGTGTGTAATAAAATGAATAAAAGCCTTAAACACACAACACACCCTGGTAGTCAAATAAAGGAAGCACTCACGGACTAAATTTCAAATCATTGTAAGAACAGCTTCAAGTGATTTGAGGAAACGGATCACACATACCTTTTGACATTGCTCAGAATCATTGAAACATGACCACTGACCACATCATGCAGGCTTACTTTGAAATAAACAGCACGGCTGGAAATAAACACTGTTTACTACCCAAGGTTTACTACCCTTGGCAACATTTATATTCAGTTCAGTTCAGTTTCAGTTCAGTTTCAGTTTATTTGGAACATGCATACGATACACTGGAATGCATCACCTATTTCCAGTTGTTTCATTACACCACGTCCGAAAAGGAAGCTGAGCTTATTCAATCCTACCCCTTTTCATACCATAGCAATTTTATCTAATGTCCTTGTTCTCTATAACAAAACATCGACTAAATAAATAATATAACATAGTAGGTAAACAAATATTAAATATATAAATAATCCTTATCTGGTAAATACCTGATGCTTTATTCAACTACTAACATCTTCACTTGACCTTTTTCTTGATCATGTACAAACCCCGTTTCCATATGAGTTGGGAAATTGTGTTAGATGTAAATATAAACGGAATACAATGATTTGCAAATCTTTTTCAACCCATATTCAATTGAATGCACTACAAAGACAAGATATTTGATGTTCAAACTCATAAACTTTATTTTTTTTTTGCAAATAATAATTAATTTAGAATTTCATGGCTGCAACACGTGCCAAAGTAGTTGGGAAAGGGCATGTTCACCACTGTGTTACATCACCTTTTCCTTTAACAACACTCAATAAATGATTGGGAACTGAGGAAAGTAATTGTTGAAGCTTTGAAAGTGGAATTCTTTCCCATTCTTGTTTTATGTAGAGCTTCAGTCGTTCAACAGTCCGGCGTCCCTGTTGTCGTATTTTACGCTTCATAATACGCCACACATTTTCGATGGGAGACAGGTCTGGACTGCAGGTGGGCCAGAAAAGTACCCGCACTCTTATTTTACGAAGCCACGCTGTTTTAACACGTGCTGAATGTGGCTTGGCATTGTCTTGCTAAAATAAGCAGGGGTGTCCATGAAAAAGACGGCGCTTAGATGGCAGCATATGTTGTTCCAAAACCTGTATGTACCTTTCAGCATTAATCATATTGATAATCTTCTCTGCTGGAAGACACATATTGACAAACTGTGCAATAGACTGCAACAGAGGCTATATTTTTTGCGAAGATTAAGATTGTACGGCGTAAGCAGACACATCATGATCATTTTCTACCGTGCCATTGTAGAGAGCATCATTAGATACGGGATCACCTCATGGTTTGGCAACCTAACCGTTAAGCTAAAAAGCAAACTGGCCGGCATGCATAAAACGGCAATGAAAATCGTAGGGAGGAAAGAATATGAGCCTATACAGAGCATTTATGAGCAGGCAGTTAGGAAAAAAGCTAAGAAAATTATTTCCAACTCACAACACCCACTCTTCCCTGAATATGGAACCCTGCCATCAGGGAGAAGACTCCGGGTCCCACTATGCAAATCTAACCGCCTTAAATTATCATTTGTCCCAGCCTCCATTAAGCTGACCAACAATGTGCAATAGAATGTTAATACATAGGTTAGCACTTTTTTAGCACATAGCACTTTAGCACATAGCACTTTAGAACTAAGCACTTTAGCACATAGCACTTTAGAACTAAGCACTTTAGCACACAGCACTATATCCATGAGCTTTAGTGCAATGCACACTGGTACTTTATCTTTATCTCCATACTGTAGATTTTATGCCTACATCAAAGTGCCACCTATGTCTATCAAGCTCCATGTTCTGATGTTTAAATGTTAGTTGTCTGGTTGTGGTTGTGTCTGTGCTTGTGTTTTTGTTCTGCTGTTTTTGTGTATGTTAAGAAAGCAATGATGCACTGTGCCCAAGACAAATTTCCCCGCGGGGACAAAAAAAGTTGAACCTTGAACCTTGAATGGTGCCTTCACAGATGTGTAAGTTACCCATGCCTTGGGCACTAATGCACCGCCATACCATCACATATGCTGGCTTTTGAACTTTGCGTCTATAACAGTCTGGATGGTTCGCTTCCCCTTTGGTCCGGATGACACGATGTTGAATATTTCCAAAAACAATTTGAAATGTGGACTCGTCAGACCACAGAACACTTTTCCACTTTGCATGAGTCCATCTTAGATGATCTCGGGCCCAGAGAAGCCAGCAGCGTTTCTGGATGTTGTTGATAAATGGCTTTCGCTTTGCATAGTAGAGTTTTAACTTGCACTTACAGATGTAGCGACGAACTGTATTTAGTGACAGTGGTTTTCTGAAGTGTTCCTGAGCCCATGTGGTGATATCCTTTAGAGATTGATGTCGGTTTTTGATACAGTGCCGTCTGAGGGATCGAAGGTCACGGTCATTCAATGTTGGTTTCCGGCCATGCCGCTTACGTGGAGTCATTTCTCCAGATTCTCTGAACCTTTGAAGATATTATGGACCGTAGATGTTGAAATCCCTAAATTTCTTGCAATTGCACTTTGAGAAACGTTGTTCTTAAACTGTTTGACTATTTGCTCATGCAGTTGTGGACAAAGGGGTGTACCTCGCCCCATCCTTTCTTGTGAAAGACTGAGCATTTTTTGGGAAGCGGTTTTTATACCCAATCATGGCACCCACCTGTTCCCAATTAGACTGCACACCTGTGGGATGTTCCAAATACGTGTTTGATGAGCATTCCTCAACTTTATCAGTATTTATTGCCACCTTTCCCAACTTCTTTGTCACGTGTTGCTGGCATCAAATTCTAAAGTTAATGATTATTTGCAAAAAAAAAAATGTTTATCAGTTTGAACATCAAATATGTTGTCTTTGTAGCATATTCAACTGAATATGGGTTGAAAATGATTTGCAAATCATTGTATTCCGTTTATATTTACATCTAACACAATTTCCCAAATCATATGGAAATGAGGTTTGTAAATAAAAGGCAAAAAAACTCACCCAAGACGATAACATACTTCTAAAAAATGCTTAAAATAAATTTGAGACATTGAACGTCAAAAACATAAAACCAAATAAAAACAACTTAAAAAGCGCTAAAGAAAAGAGATGGGTTTCAAGAAGAGATGACGGTCACATCTGAGCTTTGGCACACTGAAAAGCTGCTGATCATTGAGCGGGAAAGCGTTTGAAGGTGTGTGAAGGCGCGTGAGGGTGTGTGAAGGCATGTGAAGGTGTGAGAAGGCGTGTGTGAAAGTGTATGAAGGTGTGTAAAGGTGTGAGAAGGCATGTGAAGGTGTGTGAAGGTGTGTGAAGGTGTTTGAAGGTGTGTGAAGGCGTGTGAAGGCATGTGAAGGCATGTGAAGGTGTTTGAAGGTGTGGGAAGGTGTGTGAAGGTGTGGGAAGGTGTGGGAAGGCATGTGAAGGTGTGAGAAGGCGTGTATGAAAGTGTATGAAGGTGTGTAAAGGTGTGAGAAGGCGTGTGAAGGTGTGTGAAGGTGTGTGAAGGTGTTTGAAGGTGTGTGAAGGTGTGTGAAGGTGTTTGAAGACGTGTGAAGGTGTGGGAAGGCGTGTTAAGGTGTTTGAAGGTGTGGGTAGGCGTGTGAAGGTGTTTGAAGGCGTGTGAAGGTGTGTGAAGATGTTTGAAGGCGTGTGAAGGCGTGGGAAGGTGTGGGAAGGCGTGTTAAGGTGTTTGAAGGTGTGGGAAGGCGTGTGAAGGCGTGTGAAGGTGTTTGAAAGTGTATGAAGGCGTATGAAGGTGTGTGAAGGCGTATGAAGGTGTGTGTGAAGATGTATGAAGGTATTTGAAGGTGTGTGTGAAAGTTTATGAAGGTGTGTGAAGGTGTGTGTGAAAGTGTGTGAAGGTGTTTGAAGTTGTGAGAAGGTGTGTGAAGGCTTGGGAAGGCGCGTGAAGGTGTTTGAAGGTGTGGGAAGGCATGTGAAGGTGTGTTCAGGTGTATGAAAGTGTGGGAAGGCGTGTGAAGGTGTTTGAAGGTGTGGGAAGGCGTGTGAAGGTGTGCGAAGGCGTGTGAAGGTGTTTGGTGGTGTGTGAAGGTGTGGGCAGGCGTTTGAAGGTGTGTGAAGGTGTGAGAAGGTGTGTGAAGGCGTGTGAAGGTGTGTGAAGGCGTGCGAAGGCGTGTGAAGGCGTAGCAGTTCAGGAAGGTAGGGCAGAGCCAGGCCACTCAGGAATTTATACACAAATACACTACTTTTAAGAAAGTCACTAAACTTAACTGAACTAAACTAAACTGTATGAGCAGCCAGTAGAGAGAAGCTGAAGTGGGGGAAATGAACTCATATTTACGAGGGCCTGTTAAAAGGCGCACAGCAGCATTTTGCAAAACTGGAGACGTGCAAGGAATGTCCCGCTAATCCCAACATACAGTAAAGGGGTTTACAGTAATCCAGCCGAGAGGTGTCACTCTATATATGTGTATACATATATATATATATATATATATATATATATATATATATATATATATATATATATATATATATATGTCTTAATAAGGTTATCCAAAAAATAGTGCTCGATACCGTAGTAGAGCGCAATATATGTATGTGTGGGAAAAAAAAAATCAGATGAAATAGTCTTGTGATTTTTTTCCCCACACATACATACATATATATATATATATATATATATATATATATACTGTATATATGTGTGTGTGTGTATATACACGTGTGTATATACATATATGTCTATATGTATACATGTATATACATATATTTATATATGTATATACATATGCGTATATACAGTATGTACTGTATGTATATACAGTATGTATACATGTACTGTATATACAGTATGTATACATGTATATACATACATATGTGTATATATGTATATACTGTGGTATATACGTATGTACTGTGGTTTGTCCGTTATACAGTGCTCAATACCGGGGTAGAGCGAAATATACGTTAGGTCAGGTAAAAACACAGAGGCCATTTCATCCCTACAAGCCTGTTTCGCAGGTTTCCCTGCTCTTCGTATATGTATGTGTTGTTTGTGTGTGCGTGTGTTTGTATATGTATATGTATGTATCTCAGGGGAATAACAGTGGAATGAAATGCCATGATTCCCAAATATAGAGCCCAGTTGGAGCAGAAAGAAGGAAAAGAGAAGTGGGCATAAAATTGAGCCGTGGGGAACCCCATACGTGAGAGGAGTGTCAGGAGGCTGACACAGAATGAACAATCAGTCAAATAGGACCCGAACTACTCAAGTACTGCGCCTCTGATACCCACCCACTGCCAGTGTTGGGACTAACGCGTTACTTTGTAACGCGTTACTGTAACGCCGTTAGTTTCGGCGGTAACTAGTAATCTAACGCATTATTTTTTATATTCAGTAACTCAGTTACCGTTACTACATGATGCGTTACTGCGTTATTTTACGTTACTTTTTATGTAGTATCGGCTAGAAACTGAGGATCTGAGTGTGTATTATTGCAGCGAAGCAATGACGTGCTTCTGATTCTTCCTCTGCGCTCTCTGTGTGTGTGTGTGTCTGGTGGGTGTGGGGAGGGAGGGGAGGGGGGTGCGCAATACAACGTAAACCGTTGGCCAACCAAAAAGTAACCACAGAACACTATACGACTATACGGTATAGTGTTCTGTGGTTACTTTTTGGTTGGCCAAGCGGACGTGACGACAGGCTGTCCTCACTCAGATCCGCACGGACCTGGAGGGGGCGTGCCTTAAGTCCGCCTGGAAATCGGGAGAAATTTGGAGAATGGTTGTCCCGGGGAGAGGCACTGAAATTCGGGAGGGTTGGCAAGTATGAGATATTCTCACTTTTTTTCTTTTGTCGAGCACAAAGAAAATAACATTTGAGTTAAATGTAAGTTGTGTCTTGGATCAAAGATCCCGTCTACTGCCCAAAACAACAATTCAAATCTGCCTGGTTAGGGCTCTGTGTATGTCACGTGTGCCTTCCTTAGGTGAAGCCAGGTTTACAGCTATGTTGTTGATTGATTGATTGAAACTTTTATTAGTAGATTGCACAGTACAGTACATATTCCGTACAATTGACCACTAAATGGTAACACCCCAATAAGTTTTTCAACTTGTTTAAGTCGGGGTCCACTTAAATTGATTCATGATACAGATATATACTATCAAATATATACTAACATCATAATACAGTCATCACACAAGATAATCATCAGAGTATATACATTGAATTATTTGCATTATTTACAATCCGGGGTGTGGGATATGGGGGGGGGGGGGGGGGGGTTGGTTGGTATCAACACTTCTGTCATCAACAATCAGCATCAACAATTGCATCATCAGAGAAATGGACATTGAAACAGTGTAGGACTGACTTGGTAGGATATGTATAGCAAGTAGTGGACACAGAGAGAGATCAGAAAGTATAAGAAAAAGTGTCTACATTTGATTATTTACAATCCGAAGAGGTATTATGTGGAAGGGAGGGTGTTAGTTTAGGGTTGTAGTTGCCTGGAGGTGTTCTTTTAGTGCGGTTTTGAAGGAGGATAGAGATGCCCTGTATTTTACACCTGTTGGGAGTGCATTCCATATTGAAGTGGCATAGAAAGAGAATGAGTTAAGACCTTTGTTAGTTCGGAATCTGGGTTTAACATGGTTAGTGTTAGTGTTAGTTTTATTATGCTGTTTGTTACTTATGTATGTTATGTTGCAGCTATTTAAAATAGTTTTGTGAATTTGTTCTGGCCTGAAATAAATTGGCCCTTTGAAACATATCTTTGTCTTTGTGTGTTGTATGTAGACCACATTGCTTAGCAGAGTTCAGTGATGCAAATGTATGTCAAGTTGATCAACAGACTGTATTATTCTCCAGTGCAATAACAGTACTGAAATGAAGGCTGAAAGGGCAATAATGGGAGCTTTAAAAAAAAAAGTAGAAGTAACTAAATAGTTACTTTTCACAGTAACGCATTACTTTTTGGTGTAAGTAACTGAGTTAGTAACTGAGTTACTTTTGAACTAAAGTAACTAGTAACTAACTAGTTACTGGTTTTCAGTAACTAACCCAACACTGCCCACTGCTCTAAAGGAGAAATTCAAATCTCCTGGTCCACTGGATCAAAGACTGCAGTAAGCTCGTAAAGCACAAAAACAACACTGTCATTTATATCATGAAAAAACATCT
>NC_084552.2:17165000-17170000 GCF_033978685.3 Nerophis lumbriciformis | reverse complement strand
GTTATCTCTGCAACGATGAAAGTCCAAAGGCCGCTGATAAAGATTTTTTTTTATGGTAAAAGTGCACTTTTTTAAAATTATGCAAGTTTGATTGTCAAAGCATCAGACGTGAATGGCGATAAGATAACAGGACATGTAACAGACAGAAAATAACAGTGTGTAATAAAATGAATAAAAGCCTTAAACACACAACACACCCTGGTAGTCAAATAAAGGAAGCACTCACGGACTAAATTTCAAATCATTGTAAGAACAGCTTCAAGTGATTTGAGGAAACGGATCACACATACCTTTTGACATTGCTCAGAATCATTGAAACATGACCACTGACCACATCATGCAGGCTTACTTTGAAATAAACAGCACGGCTGGAAATAAACACTGTTTACTACCCAAGGTTTACTACCCTTGGCAACATTTATATTCAGTTCAGTTCAGTTTCAGTTCAGTTTCAGTTTATTTGGAACATGCATACGATACACTGGAATGCATCACCTATTTCCAGTTGTTTCATTACACCACGTCCGAAAAGGAAGCTGAGCTTATTCAATCCTACCCCTTTTCATACCATAGCAATTTTATCTAATGTCCTTGTTCTCTATAACAAAACATCGACTAAATAAATAATATAACATAGTAGGTAAACAAATATTAAATATATAAATAATCCTTATCTGGTAAATACCTGATGCTTTATTCAACTACTAACATCTTCACTTGACCTTTTTCTTGATCATGTACAAACCCCGTTTCCATATGAGTTGGGAAATTGTGTTAGATGTAAATATAAACGGAATACAATGATTTGCAAATCTTTTTCAACCCATATTCAATTGAATGCACTACAAAGACAAGATATTTGATGTTCAAACTCATAAACTTTATTTTTTTTTTGCAAATAATAATTAATTTAGAATTTCATGGCTGCAACACGTGCCAAAGTAGTTGGGAAAGGGCATGTTCACCACTGTGTTACATCACCTTTTCCTTTAACAACACTCAATAAATGATTGGGAACTGAGGAAAGTAATTGTTGAAGCTTTGAAAGTGGAATTCTTTCCCATTCTTGTTTTATGTAGAGCTTCAGTCGTTCAACAGTCCGGCGTCCCTGTTGTCGTATTTTACGCTTCATAATACGCCACACATTTTCGATGGGAGACAGGTCTGGACTGCAGGTGGGCCAGAAAAGTACCCGCACTCTTATTTTACGAAGCCACGCTGTTTTAACACGTGCTGAATGTGGCTTGGCATTGTCTTGCTAAAATAAGCAGGGGTGTCCATGAAAAAGACGGCGCTTAGATGGCAGCATATGTTGTTCCAAAACCTGTATGTACCTTTCAGCATTAATCATATTGATAATCTTCTCTGCTGGAAGACACATATTGACAAACTGTGCAATAGACTGCAACAGAGGCTATATTTTTTGCGAAGATTAAGATTGTACGGCGTAAGCAGACACATCATGATCATTTTCTACCGTGCCATTGTAGAGAGCATCATTAGATACGGGATCACCTCATGGTTTGGCAACCTAACCGTTAAGCTAAAAAGCAAACTGGCCGGCATGCATAAAACGGCAATGAAAATCGTAGGGAGGAAAGAATATGAGCCTATACAGAGCATTTATGAGCAGGCAGTTAGGAAAAAAGCTAAGAAAATTATTTCCAACTCACAACACCCACTCTTCCCTGAATATGGAACCCTGCCATCAGGGAGAAGACTCCGGGTCCCACTATGCAAATCTAACCGCCTTAAATTATCATTTGTCCCAGCCTCCATTAAGCTGACCAACAATGTGCAATAGAATGTTAATACATAGGTTAGCACTTTTTTAGCACATAGCACTTTAGCACATAGCACTTTAGAACTAAGCACTTTAGCACATAGCACTTTAGAACTAAGCACTTTAGCACACAGCACTATATCCATGAGCTTTAGTGCAATGCACACTGGTACTTTATCTTTATCTCCATACTGTAGATTTTATGCCTACATCAAAGTGCCACCTATGTCTATCAAGCTCCATGTTCTGATGTTTAAATGTTAGTTGTCTGGTTGTGGTTGTGTCTGTGCTTGTGTTTTTGTTCTGCTGTTTTTGTGTATGTTAAGAAAGCAATGATGCACTGTGCCCAAGACAAATTTCCCCGCGGGGACAAAAAAAGTTGAACCTTGAACCTTGAATGGTGCCTTCACAGATGTGTAAGTTACCCATGCCTTGGGCACTAATGCACCGCCATACCATCACATATGCTGGCTTTTGAACTTTGCGTCTATAACAGTCTGGATGGTTCGCTTCCCCTTTGGTCCGGATGACACGATGTTGAATATTTCCAAAAACAATTTGAAATGTGGACTCGTCAGACCACAGAACACTTTTCCACTTTGCATGAGTCCATCTTAGATGATCTCGGGCCCAGAGAAGCCAGCAGCGTTTCTGGATGTTGTTGATAAATGGCTTTCGCTTTGCATAGTAGAGTTTTAACTTGCACTTACAGATGTAGCGACGAACTGTATTTAGTGACAGTGGTTTTCTGAAGTGTTCCTGAGCCCATGTGGTGATATCCTTTAGAGATTGATGTCGGTTTTTGATACAGTGCCGTCTGAGGGATCGAAGGTCACGGTCATTCAATGTTGGTTTCCGGCCATGCCGCTTACGTGGAGTCATTTCTCCAGATTCTCTGAACCTTTGAAGATATTATGGACCGTAGATGTTGAAATCCCTAAATTTCTTGCAATTGCACTTTGAGAAACGTTGTTCTTAAACTGTTTGACTATTTGCTCATGCAGTTGTGGACAAAGGGGTGTACCTCGCCCCATCCTTTCTTGTGAAAGACTGAGCATTTTTTGGGAAGCGGTTTTTATACCCAATCATGGCACCCACCTGTTCCCAATTAGACTGCACACCTGTGGGATGTTCCAAATACGTGTTTGATGAGCATTCCTCAACTTTATCAGTATTTATTGCCACCTTTCCCAACTTCTTTGTCACGTGTTGCTGGCATCAAATTCTAAAGTTAATGATTATTTGCAAAAAAAAAAATGTTTATCAGTTTGAACATCAAATATGTTGTCTTTGTAGCATATTCAACTGAATATGGGTTGAAAATGATTTGCAAATCATTGTATTCCGTTTATATTTACATCTAACACAATTTCCCAAATCATATGGAAATGAGGTTTGTAAATAAAAGGCAAAAAAACTCACCCAAGACGATAACATACTTCTAAAAAATGCTTAAAATAAATTTGAGACATTGAACGTCAAAAACATAAAACCAAATAAAAACAACTTAAAAAGCGCTAAAGAAAAGAGATGGGTTTCAAGAAGAGATGACGGTCACATCTGAGCTTTGGCACACTGAAAAGCTGCTGATCATTGAGCGGGAAAGCGTTTGAAGGTGTGTGAAGGCGCGTGAGGGTGTGTGAAGGCATGTGAAGGTGTGAGAAGGCGTGTGTGAAAGTGTATGAAGGTGTGTAAAGGTGTGAGAAGGCATGTGAAGGTGTGTGAAGGTGTGTGAAGGTGTTTGAAGGTGTGTGAAGGCGTGTGAAGGCATGTGAAGGCATGTGAAGGTGTTTGAAGGTGTGGGAAGGTGTGTGAAGGTGTGGGAAGGTGTGGGAAGGCATGTGAAGGTGTGAGAAGGCGTGTATGAAAGTGTATGAAGGTGTGTAAAGGTGTGAGAAGGCGTGTGAAGGTGTGTGAAGGTGTGTGAAGGTGTTTGAAGGTGTGTGAAGGTGTGTGAAGGTGTTTGAAGACGTGTGAAGGTGTGGGAAGGCGTGTTAAGGTGTTTGAAGGTGTGGGTAGGCGTGTGAAGGTGTTTGAAGGCGTGTGAAGGTGTGTGAAGATGTTTGAAGGCGTGTGAAGGCGTGGGAAGGTGTGGGAAGGCGTGTTAAGGTGTTTGAAGGTGTGGGAAGGCGTGTGAAGGCGTGTGAAGGTGTTTGAAAGTGTATGAAGGCGTATGAAGGTGTGTGAAGGCGTATGAAGGTGTGTGTGAAGATGTATGAAGGTATTTGAAGGTGTGTGTGAAAGTTTATGAAGGTGTGTGAAGGTGTGTGTGAAAGTGTGTGAAGGTGTTTGAAGTTGTGAGAAGGTGTGTGAAGGCTTGGGAAGGCGCGTGAAGGTGTTTGAAGGTGTGGGAAGGCATGTGAAGGTGTGTTCAGGTGTATGAAAGTGTGGGAAGGCGTGTGAAGGTGTTTGAAGGTGTGGGAAGGCGTGTGAAGGTGTGCGAAGGCGTGTGAAGGTGTTTGGTGGTGTGTGAAGGTGTGGGCAGGCGTTTGAAGGTGTGTGAAGGTGTGAGAAGGTGTGTGAAGGCGTGTGAAGGTGTGTGAAGGCGTGCGAAGGCGTGTGAAGGCGTAGCAGTTCAGGAAGGTAGGGCAGAGCCAGGCCACTCAGGAATTTATACACAAATACACTACTTTTAAGAAAGTCACTAAACTTAACTGAACTAAACTAAACTGTATGAGCAGCCAGTAGAGAGAAGCTGAAGTGGGGGAAATGAACTCATATTTACGAGGGCCTGTTAAAAGGCGCACAGCAGCATTTTGCAAAACTGGAGACGTGCAAGGAATGTCCCGCTAATCCCAACATACAGTAAAGGGGTTTACAGTAATCCAGCCGAGAGGTGTCACTCTATATATGTGTATACATATATATATATATATATATATATATATATATATATATATATATATATATATATATATATATATATATATATATATATATATGTCTTAATAAGGTTATCCAAAAAATAGTGCTCGATACCGTAGTAGAGCGCAATATATGTATGTGTGGGAAAAAAAAAATCAGATGAAATAGTCTTGTGATTTTTTTCCCCACACATACATACATATATATATATATATATATATATATATATATACTGTATATATGTGTGTGTGTGTATATACACGTGTGTATATACATATATGTCTATATGTATACATGTATATACATATATTTATATATGTATATACATATGCGTATATACAGTATGTACTGT